>NC_091756.1:57628840-57733840 GCF_043380555.1 Nothobranchius furzeri | reverse complement strand
TATATATATATATATATATATATATATATATATATATATATATATATATATATATATATATATATATATATATATATATATATATATATATGAAATAGAGCAGGTCCTAATACTGACCCCTGGGGGACACCACAGGCAATCCCCATACTTTCAGAAGTGACATCGTCCATTTTCACAAATTGTCTCTTAGATAAATAATTGGTGATCCAGTCCAGTGCTATTCCCCTAATGCCGTACTGTTGAAGCTTGTTTATGAGAATTGAGTGATTTATTGTATCAAAAGCTTTCCTAAGATCTATAAATACTCCAATAGCATATTTACCTTTATCTAATGTATTAATTATTTCATCGGTTGCTTCCATTATTGCAAGTGCTGTTGTCCTCTTTTCTCTGAATCTGTACTGACTATGGTTTAATATTTCGTGTTTATTTTGAAAGTTTTCTAGTCTGATATTAAATCGTTTTTCCAGGATTTTTGAAAATTGAGGAAGAAGTGATACTGGCCTGTAGTTGTTAAAGAGATGTTTATTCCCTTGCTTAAAAATTGGTATTACTTTAGCTACTTTCATTTTCTGAGGAAATAAACCAGTTTGGAAGGATAAGTTATATATATATATATATATATATATATATATATATATATATATATATATATATATATATATATATATAAGTTAATGGTTTTAGAATACCATCAATAACTCTTTTAACCAACACCAAATCAATACCGTCACAATCAGTGGAGACTTTGTTGTTACATTTATCAACAACTGATTTAACTTCCAACTCATCCACTGCTGAGAGGAAGATTGAGTCGGGGTAGTTTGTTATTATCAATGGTTCACTTATTGTCTGTCTTTTTTTGGCTTGGTATATTTGCGGCTAGCTCTGGGCCCACATTCACAAAATATTCATTCATTCTTTTAACTACTTTTATTTTATCATAAATATCACTTTGATTATCAGTAAAGTATTCAGGGTATAGTATTTTCTTGGTCCCACCATTCCTTCATTTGTTTAGTATATCCCAGACACCTTTTAAGTTATTCTTATTTTCATTTAGGAATTTTCTGTAATATATATTTTTACTAGTTCTTATTATTTCAGTTAATTTATTTTTGTAAACTTTATATCTGGTTTCAGCTTCCTTAGTTCGTAGTTTAATAAAATTCCTATAAAGACCATTTATATTATATTATAATTTGCCAGATTAAATGGACTAAACTTTTGAAACATGACCTAACATATTTACATGTTTTCAAACAACACTAGAGAAGCTTTAAAATATCAAGCATAAAACATACCGCTGGCTTTGTTTACAGGCAGAAACTCACCTTTATCAATTCCATATCATCATCAAGGATAACAATTTCAGCGTGGTGAAGATGATACTGTCTGTGTTTAATTATAAAGTATTTGTGTTTAAATCAAGCTATACATGCTTTTGTTGAAAATGCATGCACACATGAAGTCATTGGAAACTCTAGGGCCCTGTCCACACGTAGCCGGGGATCTGCCAAAACGTAGATATTTTTCTACGTTTTGGTCTGTCATCCACACGAAAACGGAGTTTTTTCACACGAAAACGGATCTTTTTAAAAACTCCGGCCAAAGTGAAGATCTGCGTTTTCTCCGTTTTGGGTGTCTGCGTGTGGACAGACAAAACCGGAGTTTTAAGGTCCGCAACGTCACTTTCCGCGACAAAAAATGCTGACATCACGTGTGCGACCTGTGTTTACACTAGCCGACAGCATGGATGCCCTCAGAGCTGCGCTCGCTTTATCAGTTGTCCAAGCGCTTTTTGCTTGTTTGTTTTTGCAAGTGGAATTACTGCTCCTTGTGGAAGACCACAGACGAAGGACGAGGTTAAGAACGGGGGAAGTACTGCCGCCTACAGGTCTGGCATGTCCTTAACAACGTATTTATCCGGGTACAAGTGGAGTTATTTTTTAAAACGAGGTGGTGTGGACGCAAGTTTTTGGAGGGGCTGATATTCGTTTTTAAAAAAACCCGGCTATGTGTGGACTAGGCCTAGGAGCCTCATTTAAAGACTTATGTGGATTTCCTACTAAAAGATTGTGTATACTTTAATCTACACACAAACAAATCCAGAAATACTGGGACGTTGTAACATTGCGAGATCTTGTACAGTGAGATCTCGTTACACCCCTAATGGCTGCAGATGAAATTACCTTGGAAACCTTAAAGTTGCTGATGAGCCTCAATCATCTTGGGCCAGAAAATTATTTTGGTCTCCAATACAAATTCTCATCACATTGTTCCATTAGAAAAATCTTTTAATAAGGCTAAAACCACTGATGTTCAAGGTATTTTCTGCAGCCCTTTGTGCATGCTTCAACATCTACCGATGCCATTTGCAGCAAGTAGATGTGTTAGTTGATCATAAATCTGTTAAAGAGACAATGTGTAGTTTTTATCATTAATCTCTAGAAATATCCATCAAAATGTTGTTGAAAATGAATAAAATGATGTCCAGTCGTTGAAAATTATTAGCGGTTTGAACATAAAAAATAAATTTCATCCAATTCTCTCTTCTTCTTTTAAAGCCAATAAGTAACAAATACTGTCACATTTAAAAAAAACTTTTTAACTCAACACTAACTATTTTTACCTGGATGATGTTGCCAGGGCAATAAGCAGAGCCTGCAGGATTCCTCTGATGTAAACAATTGGGCTCTTTTTGGTGATGAAGAAGTACATGGCAGGCAGTATAAACAAGCCATGTAACACCAACCCAAACACCACGGTGATGGCATAGAAACCCAGCTTCTTCCCCATGGCGGAGGGGTCACTCATCTCCAGGATCTTACCAGCCACCAGGAAAACGATGCCAAATGGGAAGTACCTGGCAGGATGAGGGCATCAGACAATATGAGTCTCCATGCCAAACTGAGCTTTTCATACAACTTCATGCATTTTTTTTAACAATTCACCAATTCATTCGCACACACTTTAGACCACTTTTCTCCTCTGCATTTCTGACTTAATTCGATAAAAATCTTTGTAAGTTGTAAGACCAGAACTTACATGTTTTTGTTCATTTGCTAAAAGAAAAAGGTGGAAAACTTAAAACAAAATAAAAAGACTACAGCAGACTGGGACTTAACCCTTTGATGCATAATGGTCACTACAGTGGACCTCAAAATAGTTATTTATTTGTTTTTGCTATTAAGCAGAGCTGTTGAAGACTTTATTGCATTTGAGCCCCTCCATTTGGACTTCAGTAAGCCAAGCCAACATATTTCATGTTCATAATGCACGCTGTCCTCTGAGGTGGACCTGTAATAAATTATTTGTAAATTATAAAATTTTACAAAAAATATTTGTTGAAATTTGTTTCATTCACACCTAAAGACGAATGAAATAAATTGTTAAAAAATCATGGTTGAAGATTTCATAATTCATGCATCAAAGGGTTAAAGGATTACTGGTGTGTAACACGCGTGCGCGCGCACACACACACACACACACACACACACACACACACGCACATCAACTTTAACATTTAACGTGCTAATATACGCTAGTAGGTGTGGCTGCTGTTTTCTCAAATGTTTTTAGATCATTGCACACCCTGCCTTTGGGCATCCACTCCTGAAAAGAATGGCAGCGGTCCTAAATGTTTTTTACTGATGGATAATCTTTCCTACTGTAGAGTGATTATCTCTAAACAGTTTAGAATTGACCTTTAACCTCTCCTATTGTTGGGTAGCAACAGTTGCTTGTCTAAGGTCAATGCTTTCTCTTTCTCAGCATCGTGTTAACACACCATGCTTCTGATGGGCAAACTGCAAAAATGTGCGCTTTCAGAAACTCATACTGATGAACATCAGTAATCAAGTGCAGTTGATCAGTAGCACCTTGCTTATGCTGAACCTGCAAAAGCCTATAAAAGCAACAGGGCAGATTTTCCATTTTGGCTTTGTTGTCATTGAATAAATAAATGCATCTGCTGTGTGTTTTTGCACATCAGAGATCAGGTTTGGAAAACGTTAGAACATAAAACAAAACAGATGCTTTTTTATGTTCTAGTGAGTGAAATCCTAGGCTTGAAGGATACAGGTCTTTCTGCCGTGACTGTACGAGGACAGCAAAACAGGAGTGCAAAGTGCGGTAGGATTGAGTCGGAGGTGGGATTATATCAGGGATCAGCTATGAGGCACTTCTTGTTTGCAATGGTGATGGACAGGATGACAGATGAGGTCAGGCAAGTGTCCCCATGGCTTAAGGTGTTGCAGACAACATCGTTATATGTAGTGAGGGTAGGGAGCATCAAGAAAGATGGCAGTGGGACCCATTTTAACCCTTTGATGCATAATGGTCACTACAGTGGACAGGTACTCAAAATTGTTATTTATTTATTTTTTGCTATTAAGCACAGCTGTTGAAGACTTTATTGCATTTGAGCCCCTCCATTTGGACTTCAGTAAGCCAAGCCAACATATTTCATGTTCAGAATGCACGCTGTTCACTGAGGTGGACCTGTAATAAATTATTTGTAAATTATAAAATTTTACAAAAAATATTTGTTGAAATTTGTTTCATTCACACCTAAAGACGAATGAAATAAATTGTTTAAAAAATCATGGTTGAAGATTTCATAATTCATGCATCAAAGGGTTAATGTATTGTCTTGAGATGGTAAACAAACACACAGGAGGTGGAACTGGAAGCGGCAGAGCTGAAGATGTTAAAATTTTCAATGGTAACAATTAAGGAAGGTAAAATTTGAAGTTAGTATACCAAGGGCCAGCTGAGGTGGAGACAGACCTGAAGACATGCTTGGAAAGGTTTGGACGTGTGTAGAGGAGCAAGAGACTGACGGAGAAGTTCATGGGTACGGTAAACGAGGTGTGATAAGAGGAGACTAATGGGCCATTCCCATCTGTACCGGGTCGGCCCGGGCCGGGTAACGTAGGTTGTTTACATATCTGGGTGGCCTGGTATTTTTCCGGGCCAACCAAGGCTCATTCTCAGCCCTCTTCTCGAGGGGGTCTGCTTCAGGCCGACCAGGGCCAACACACCCACTGCTGACAGCAAATTCACACCTTCCATTAGAGCAAGCCTCTGATTGGTGGGTAGAATCAGCCCACGTGGGCTTAAGGCAAGGATGTGTGGAATCAACCGGGCCAGGCTGGGGCCGACTGGGGCTACCCGGCCCGGGCCGACCCGGTACAGATGGGAATGGCCCATTAGAATAAGTTGAAAGGGAGGCAGACCCAAGGGTGAAACAGCCAAAGAGGCTGGGGAACCACTCCCAATGCAAAGAACTCTCTCCTTCCCCTCTCTCAAAAAATACTCTTCTGTCCAGGAAAACTTTTCCTTAGTTTTGTTTTTCTCTGTGTCCTTTCTCCTTTTTTTTTTAAATCCTTTCCATGTGTTGAAGCTGGATTTTTAAAATAACCAAACTCCACTCCGTCCTCTCTGCGGGTGCTAGCTTTTGGAGGGTGGGTAAATATTGAAAGTTGAGCAAAATAGTAATAAAAAGCTTAAAGCACCTGAAGATGTGGAGCCTTGCCAAAGATACAAGTTTATTGATTCTTATTATTATTCTCTTTCTGATTCTCTCTAGTCTCTATTTGCAGCACAGCACACAATGTCAGGCTGCACCGGTGAATGGAACGGAGGTGAGGATCCACACGCTGGGGAGGAATCAGGCAGGTAGACAAACTGGGTAACGTAAAGGTTTTCATGACAAACGCATGCAGGACATGGGAACAATGAGGCAACAAGAGACAAAGGACTGGAGGGGTTTAAATACAGGAGGGCTGGGAGCTTGGGTGATTGGGAAACAAGAGGCAGGTGGGAGCAATCAACAGGGACACAGGCTGAACCAAATGGAGAGACAGGACAGGGTGTGACACACAACACTCAAAATCAAGCTTTTAAAAAGAAATTTGATCGAATTTTGTTATGATCACAGGAACCGTTGGCTTTCTGAAGTATGAACATCTTTTTTTTTGGCCACATTACTGCACATTCACAAGTAAATGGAAAATCTTACCAAATAACAATGGCAACAATTCTAAGGACAGCCTCATTTAGGCTTTGACAGAAGTTCACCAAGGCGCTTCCATTTGGTCCCATCCTTCCTAACATAATACCTGTCAGAACACGAGACAGTTTTTGAAATGGTGGGTTAAAGCAAACACCATCAAAACAACACTGTACTGAGGTCAGAGATGCATTAAACAATGGAGGGGATCGTTACCCATAGTGGCAGAAAAAATAACAATCCCAAGGACATTCATTCCATCACTGGTCCCTTCACGAATGTGTATCAGCACATCTGGAGGTGGAGTTAAGTCGAGAGCAAAGTTCTGGATGTCAGAGCCATTATCGTCCTGAACACCATAAATGAGTGTCCTCTTTGTGGTGGACTCTGATAGGGCCTGACTCACAGTTGGTTTGGGCTTCACGATGTACTGACTCCTTGTTTGGTACTGACACCGGGGGAGGGACAGAGACGTCCAATGAGATGGACCGATACCAAAACCCACAATGTTTAAAAGTTGCAGCGTCTTACCTGCTGAAATGTGGCCTGGACCAGATTTGATGGAAACATATTTCTAGGAGGAAAACACAGACAACACGTGGATTTAAGAACCATAACAGATACTGAGAAAATACATACACAGTCTTATGTTTGCCATATAATTCAGCTGATCCACTGGCGATTTACTTAATTTTGGATCTTACCGGATTAGATCCAGCAGAGCATCTGCAGAGCTCATGATAGCCTTATTGCTGTCCTCAGAGTCCTCCTTCTGTGCAGCACCACCTGGGTGGATGATGGAGACCATCATGATCCCCACTATCACAGCCACAAAGGTGGTCCACAAATAATATGACACCGTGATCAGGCCAAGTCGACTGGAACACTTGGCATCAAGAGCTGCCAGTCCTGACATCAAACTGCAGGAAGAAAAAAGTAGGGTGTTCGGGTAGGAATGTTAACCGGTGATCCCTACACTCCAGCATCAGTTTCAAAAGACATCCTTTCCAAAGAGGTCAATTTCCAACCTGAAGTGCGTCTTTTAATTCTCAACGCATCAAAATTTTGAACCTTTGGTAACTTCCAGAATGAGTCGTTTCAAGGTACGGTCCATTAAAAAAAAACTCATCCCCACTCTGGCTGCTATTAGCTTAGAAGCTCCAATATCAACAAGGGGCTCAGAGCTTACAAAAATATCTCTTATAATGGTGTATGCATTTTCAGAAGAAGCTTGTTTATTAATTCATGCATGAACCACAATCATAATGAGACTACGATCACTCAAGACTTCATAGTAAGATAAAGGGTGTAACCACATGACCAGCTTATGAGATGCAATAATTCTACTGCTTTAAATAACTGACTATCAGGAAGAATGGGAGAAGTATTTTATGGCAATGTAAAGGTATTCATTTCTGAGTGAAAGGCCACTGTTTCCTCTGTTTGACTAATGACTTGTACAGTACATAAACTTTAACATAGTAAGCAGCTTTTACTCGTATAAACAATATGTTCTTTGGAGTGGCTTCACCCTTGGTTGGGTCTCCCATGGCATATTCTCAAGGGCCCAGAATTCAGAAACCTTTACTAACTCCTCAAGAAATGAGCCAGGCACTTATTTATTGCTGGGCCAGGGGTGAAAGGCATGTCACCAAGCAGCGGGGGCTTTTCACGTGGGGTCTATGGGCATAGGATAAACAAGCTGCATGCACCCACCACCTGCAGTGGATCCCAGAGTTGACCGGGGGTTTGTGGTCTGGGTGGCAGTTGAAGGAATAGGCGACGTACACTCGTGGTGAGGCGTCCTTCCAGTATTATGGCCCCCCGTCTCTGGAACAGGCTGCCAAAGGACCTCAGGGCCGTTGAGAATGTTCATGTTTTCAAGAGCAGGCTTAAGACTTACCTTTTTTAGCTTAGCTTTTAACTGATTATTATTTATTATTTACTTGCTTATATTTTAAGACAGTTTTGTTATACATCTATGTTTTTATGTTGTTTTACTATTTTACATTTATATTGATCGCTATTTATTCATCTTTGTATTACCTCTTGTAATTTTGTTCTTTTGTTGGGGGCGACGGTGGTACAGGAGTTAAGTGCTCACCCCACAATCGGAAGGTTGCAGGTTCGAGCCCCGCTCAGTCTGTCGCTGTCGTTGTGTCCTTGGGCAAGACACTTAACCCACGTTGCCTGCTGGTGGTGGTCGGAGGGACCGGTGGGGCCAGTGCTCGGTAGCCTCGCCTCTGTCAGTGCGCCCAGGGCAGCTGTGGCTACATCGTAGCTCATCCCCACCAGTGTGTGAATGGGTGAATGACTGGTTGTGTTGTAAAGCGCCTTGGGGGGTTCCAGGACTCTAGAAGGCGCTATATCAAATGCAGACCATTTACCATTTACCATTTTACTTATTTGAATACTTTACAGCGTTTCCTCTGTGGGAGCCCAGCCCTCTGCCTCAGGGCCGGTGTTCAGCGGCAGCGGCCTGGGAGCTCTCCGGGTAGTGTTCGGGAAGGTGGGGGCCCGTGCCCTCCCTCCTCTGGGGCCCTGTGTTGGTGCCCAGGCTGCTGCCATTGTCTGCTGTGTGTTGTGTGAGCATGTGTGTGTGTGTGTGTGTGTGTGTGTGTGTGCATGTGTGTGTCACTGGGTTGGGAGGACAGGGGTTTTAATTGTCAATGACATTTGTTGGATATTGGGGTCTTTTTAATCTGTAAAGCACTTTGAGTTAAATTATTTGTATAAAAAGTGCTTTATAAATAGTTAGATTGATTGCTTGATTGATTGATTGACTCTGTAATTAATCTATTTAATTAGATTAAATGAACTTTTTATTAAAACGTGGACAATGAAGTTCCAGGACTTGGTTAAATACAAAACAGCACAAATAATGTATAAAGTAAGAAATAAATTAATGCCTGATAAAATACAGAAACTGTTCACAGAGAGAGGAGGAGGATATAACCTGAGAGGGACACTAAACTTAAAGATACATAAGTTTAGAACAACATTAAAACAGATGTGTATCACAATAATAGGGGTTAAATTATGGAACAATTTAGAAGAAGAAATCAAAGTAAGTACAAATATAAATGTGTTTAAAATGAATTATAAAAAACATATTCTGAACAAGTATATAGTGGAAAATAGATGATTTATGTGGGTGTCCTTTATTCCAAGGAAAAGTAAATTGTATCAATTGTAAAAAGATGTTTTTTTTTCTTTTTTTTGTTTTTTTTTTCATATAATTTGGTGGTTTTTGGTAACTTGTACCATTTTGTTTGTTTTAATGTAGGTTTTGTGTTAGATTTAGTAAAAACGTAAAAATTACTTGTATAAAGGGGTAGGGATATATAAGTTTCCACTTCAGCCTACTCCTTTTCAAACACAGATGAAGGGATGATGTGTATTTTTTCTGTTTGTGGTATTTTTAAAAAAATTATGTATGTTTTCTTTGTTTGAAATAAACTAAACTAATAATTAACACAGTCAACATGAAACACAACATTTAACCAAGTCACATGTTGATGAAATGGGTTTAGTTGGTGGGTCTGTAATGAACTACAGGTATACCTCGACACTACAAGTGGCAGAATCAGCATCTTCAGCATCCTCATGAGCAGCTCTCCTGGGAACTGGAAGTACTTCACCTCCTGAAAGGAAGACAGGACAAGGAATCAGATCGACAGGATAGGACCATGTTATATTTCAAATGGTCTTTCTTAATAACTGCAGAAATAACAAACAATCTGTGCTTTTCTGTCAATATGGGGTGCTGTGTGTACATTAATGAGGACAATTTTGAATTTAATTGATTTTAGCAAACAGCCGCAATATAAAAAGATCGAAAAATTGACGGGGTCTGAATTCTTTCCGTACCCGTTTTATATGTTGCTCTTGATCATGTGTACAATGTTCATATAAACATCTAAAATTATTTGTCTTCAAATATGAAAAGCCAAAGCAACTCTGCTGATTCCCAGAGCTGGTTCTCCATGGGCAGCACCATCAGGACATTTAGGAAAGACAACAGGTAAATGCTGCTTTTATAAGCGGTTATCTGGCTTAACGGAAAATTAAAGAGCTTTCGAGGAATATTGGCTCAATCCTGGAGCTCAGGGATGGAATGCATCGCGCTGTGAACGCACAAACTCATATAATTGTTGAGATGAGTCATAAACTTGGAACTTTGGTTGAGATTCAGGCTCTGGCACAGAAGGCGGATTCCATCAAGGAGGGAGCTGACGGATCAGCACAGACTGGGATTGATTAATTACGCCATTATTGGATCTAGAGGTGTTGAAGACCAACAGAACTCTAAGGCAGAGAGGAAATTGTCTCTGTCTGTCCCCAAAACAATTCTTATCTGAATCTGGTGCCCTTGAAGCCTGTGAGGCTGAAGTGAAAACTCCCCCCTCAGAAGAAATGTGGAATGCTGCCGTCGCTATGGAAACTCTTTCTCCCTATCCCAGCCTGGGCGGGACTGTGACCGGTGAAGGCCGTGGAACCGTACCTAGGAGTCAATGTGCTCTCTAACCCATTATCTCCCTCAACTGTCCAAACGTAGGTGATAAGCGCTGCTCCATGCGGCTGCAGGCACTGAAGTGAGGAGAGTCCCAACCCTACCTCCCCACCTAGTGGACACCTATGTTGTGTAATGTCTGAGTGCATATCTGTCTGAGGTGTTTTTTTGCGTAGCAAAGAGCTATCCTCTCTGTCGGGGGTGACTCTGAAGTGCCCCCCCCCCCCCCTCCCCCGACTCTATCCTCATATAAACCCTCTTGATCTATTATGGTAGCACGACTCGTGTTGCAAAGGACCACAGTCACCAATTCTTGAGATGTGTCTATGTATGTATGTCTGATCCCAGAACTGTGTGTACTGAAACTCTAATTTCCCTCTGGGAATAATAAAGTATTTTTGAATTGAATTGAATTGAAGTTATTGTAAAAAATGCAAAAATATTACACACACACACACACACACACACACACACACACACACACACACACACACACACACACACACACACACACACACACATCAAATCAAATCAAAGATACTTTATTAATCCCAGAGGGAAATTAAAGTTTCAGTACACACAGTTCAGAGATCAGACATACATGGGCAAGACACATGACAAGAACTGGTGACTGTGGTCATTCGCAACCCTGAGTCGCGCTACCTTAATAGAGATAAGAGGGGTTACATAAGGATTGGTTCAGGTGGAGGGAAAAAAGTCACTTCAGAGTTACCCTCTACCGGGAGGGAAGCTTTGCTCTGCAAAATATACACCTCAAACATATATGCAACAGACTTCAGACAACACAACATAAGTGTCCACTAGGCGGGGTGGTGGGTTGGGACTAACCCCACTTCAGTTCCTGCAGCCACGATAGAAGCAGCGCACGTCACCTCAGTGTGGACAGGGGGAGGAGCATTGAGGGTTGGAGGGTTGCAGTGACCCTGGAATGTTACAGTGGCCTTCCCGCAGTCCCGCCCAGGCTGGGATAGGAGACAGAGTTGAGTTGCCATAGCGACGGCACATTCCACACATCTTCTGAGGGGGGAGTTTTCGTTGGAGCCTTGCAGGCTCAAGGGCGCCAGATTCCGATTAGAAATTGTTTTGGGGCCAGACAGAGATAGTTTCCTCTCTGTCTTACAGTTTGTTGGTCCTCAACCTCTCAAAATCCCAATAATGGACATTAAACTATCCCAATCCGTGCTGATTCGTCCACTCTATCCTTGATGGCATCCATCTTCTGTGCCAATGCATGAATCTCGGCCAAAGTTCCAAGCTTACGATTCATCTCGACAATTATGTGAGTCTGTGAGTTCACAGCGTGGTGCAATCCATCTCTGAGCTCCGGGATCTGGCCAATATTCCTCAACAGCTCCACACACACGCACACACACACACACACACACACACACACACACACACACACACACACACACACACACACACACACACACACACACACACACACAAAGATTACTGGTACTTCATTCTAAGCCCACCATCCCATCCCATCCACAAGGACCTGGGAAGCTATCTGAAAGTCTCCCTTCTTTGTACTGTGGGAAGAGTCTCGCTGATGGGCACTTTTATTTGATGTACAGTTACAGAAAGCATTTGTCTGATTAGATTGTAATCCCCCTATTGTGAGAGTAAAGGAGACATTGACTATTTTTAGGTGTATTTGGGAAAAGGACTGCCTGGGCTTCATCCACACGAGTGATAAAAAGAAAGAACTGCATTTAGTTTATGGAGCTCCTCTGTGGACATACTGAGAGTATTGTTCTGAAGGTGGTAAGCGTGGGAATGTTGCTATGTTCATGTGGTTTTAATACACACTTTTATATTAAAAACCACAGCTGGTAAACAGAAAGAAACAGAGTAAAACATTATACAGAAGCTTTTGTAAGAATAAAATAAATTATTGGTAAGACTTCTTACCGCCGTTGGGGATAGAGTCACACTGAACTGATTCAGTACTCAAGTGAGAACATTTGTTTTTGGTTGGGCCACTGGGAAGATGGTCTTAACTGTCAACAAATGATGATGTGCAAATTTAATTAAGCCCTCATTAACAACGTGGTTTCCAACTTTTCAAAATTGTCTCACATTTCTAGCATGTTCTGACTCAGAAACTAAACAGTCAGGTTTTAGGTGAGCTCTACATTCAATTAAATTCAATTCAATTCAAGTTTATTTATATAGCGCCAAATTACGACAAAAGTCGTCTCAAGGCACTTCACATAATAAACATTCCAATTCAGGTCAGTTCATTAAGCCAATCAGAAATAATGTTTCCTATATAAGGAACCCAGCAAATTGCATCAAGTCACTGACTAGTGTCAGTAACTATACAGCAATCCTCATACTAAGCAAGCATGCAGCGACAGTGGAGAGGAAAACTCCCTTTTAACAGGAAGAAACCTCCAGAGAATCCTGGCTCAGTATAAGCAGCCATCCTCCATGACTCACTGGGGATCGAGAAGACAGAGCAGACACACACACACGCACGCACACACACACACACACACACACACACACACACACACACACACACACACACACACACACACACACACACACACACACACACACACACACACACACACACACACACACACACACACACACACAATAATGTGTCTACAGTTCTATTGTGATGTCTTACATGCCCACAATTACTACCACACCATACTAATTTATTTGTCAAGCACATTTAAAAACAGCAGCCTCACAGGTCAAACAGCAATTATGCAAGGCTAACAAGACATCACATTAAAAAATTAAACATGGAAGATAAAACAATAGATGTCCAATCAGCCAACTGAAACCTGTGACCGGTTTGAGAAGGAATCTGAAGAATTGCTGAACACTTTTTTGTAAGACTGCTAATAGGAAATGCTCAAGGCTGTATGTAGGAAAAGTAAAAGATTCTAGTTAACTAACGGCGAAATACTCACCACGTTATGTGCTGTAATGAAGGTACAATAAACCATAACTTATATTGGTAATGTCAGATCAGAATGGAAAAATATTACTAGAAAAAGGACAAGAACAATTTACAGCAGATATCAAATCACATGTATTTAGTTTAAAGAACATGTCATTAAGGGTAATAATCACACACTTGGCTTGCAATTTTCAAATTTTTGATTATACGAACATCAGAGATGTTTTTAAAAGAAGGACAGCTACGTGTAATATAAAATTATCTAAGAAGCTGAATGCCTTGATTGTTTTTAGATAAATAATCTGAGCTTGAAGTGTTTAAAGTATCTGGTTTATTTATAGCTTATCTTACTAGCCTCTTCAGACTCTTTCTATAAATTAAAACCAGGACATTTGTTCATGTTATGTGTCTGAATTTATTCTGGTACTACTTAAATACGATGTTTAATCAATACATTCGCAGTGGTCTCTGGTAGCAATCTCTACTCGGGGCAAAAAAAGTCTAGAAACTCTTGGATAAGTTTGCTGAGACTGGCAGAATCCGGCAGGATTTGGAATCTTATTTCCTTTTTTTTGGACGTCTCACCTCGGATTGGATAACAGAAATGTGACCCTACCACTGACTCCGTTTGCTCTGTGACATGGATGTATTTTCTCCATAAAGAACACAAGCTTGGGGGAGTTTTTCTGTGTGGCGCTGTTGCTAATGCTAACAGTTAGCTTCTACTAGTTGGGATGTTGTCTGCTGTTCCCTGGACGCTAAAACAACAACAACAGCCTTCCCGTTGCGAGGCAAAATGGGTGAGTCCATGAATGTTAAGTGTCAGATCTGTCAGGCTTTTCTAATCCTACAGTTTCACCATCTATTTTCTATCAGACGCTAATGCAGGAGTCAGGTGTAGGAGACTATTTACATGTTCAGCCTGCATAGAAACATCTGAATTAAAAAAAATTAGATTTTCAGTGTTCCACACCTTTAATATAATGTCTTAGATTGTGAGAGATTGAGAACTGACCTGATGTTTCAGTGATTAAGACTACTCTAATGCAGTACAGGTGTGTGAGGCCCAAAGATGAGGTTGTCTTGTGATGTCACACTGGACCAAGGGGAGGAGACGCACTGACCTGGTCTGAAAGACGCCGTGTCCTCAAAAAGAATCCCAAAAGACAGCCAATGACCACAGCCAGCACAGACAGGATGAGGAGCCCGTTCTGTTTGCAGACATTCTTCACCCTCACCCACATCGCGTCCAAAGCCACGGCCATTGCAAACCACTTGTGTCTCGTGTCCTCTCAGCAACCCATAAATGTATTTGATCCAACCCACAGGAGTGGTCATCAAATTTAAGAGGAAACAGGAAAAAAAAAACATCCAAATGAAAGTCCAGGTCAGGAAGAGAGTCTATGTGAGATTTCCAACCCTCTGTGATGTTTAACGCACTTTTGAGCTCAGCATCCCTGCCGTCCTAATGCTGTGTTCATCTGCATTAAGCCAAGAGGATTCACTTCCCTTCTGAGGCATCCCCGCCCACTCCGCTCCACCCATCAGACTGTGCTTACCCACCACCGGAGGGAGGGAACAGCTGGTAAGCCCTGATCGGTTAACGTCACCGATCCTGTTTGAGCACCGCTGCATTAAACAGGTCCGGAGCTGGATTATAGATCCATGAGCAATTTGATAAAGGTTATCAGAGTGAGCTCCCAGGAGTCCTGAGCCAGGCTTAACCCTTTGATGCATGAATTATAAAATCTTCAACCATGATTTTTTTAACAATTATTTTCATTGGTCTTTGGGTGTGAATGAAACAAATTTCAACAAATATTTTTTGTAAAATTTTGTTAATTTACAAATAATTTATTACATGTCCACCTCAGTGGGCAGCGTGCGTTCTGAACATGAACTATGTTGGCTTGACTTACTGAAGTCCAAATGGAGGGGCTCAAATGCAATAACGTCTTCAACAGCTGTGCTTAATAGCAAAAACAAATAAATAACAATTTTGAGTGCCTGTCCACTGTAGTGACCGTTATGCATCAAAGGGTTAAAGACATTTAGGGTCTAACGCACTCTTGTTTCTGCAGAAGAACAGCTGAGCTGATAAACAGAGAAATGTGATGACTAACTGAGTAAAATAAACATGTTCTGTTGTTAGATCTGTAGCTGGAAATTTTCAAACCTAACATAAAAAATTATGTATGAAGGTTTGTCAAGAAGGTGCTGTAATCTAGCCCAGGACAGCCTGGGCTGCATCTGTACTGCATCACCATTTAGGTCTACTTCCTCTTAGCCATGACCTTTAACCTCAACCAGCTGCCGAGGAGTCTTAAATATTCCTATTGATTTTGTGCTGCAAGTTCTGATATTTTGATTAGAACGAGAAAGAGATCGAAAGAGAACGAGCACAAGGTCTTGTCACTGGATAAAGGAGACATAATATTTCCTAGCTACCTCATCTTGGCTGGAACAAAAGTCATGCGGGAGGCGGGGAGACTAGACTTTTTCTCTCCCCCCCAATAAAGTTCAACTTCCTTGAATCATAAATAACGTTTTAAAACGTGATAATTGCATAAGTGTCATATAATCATCTCTTTTTCAATCCCGAATAGTCTGAATAATCTGTGCATTAATCAATGATGTGTTCAAATGAATGTTTTTCCTGCTATGATTAATTTCAGATCTTAAACTATACCAGATCAGTAATGATTTAACAAGTTAATCCATCAGTATACTCATACATCATCAGATTAATGTTAAGGTTTTAACATTCACTTCACATAAAAGTGTAAAAACATTTCCACTGCAGAGAGTTAACCGCTCTGAGGACCTGAGGGAAGGCGTGGTTTCGGAGGTGTTTTGGTAACGCCTTTTAAACGTGTCAAATTCTGCTTTACCAAATTTAAAAACTAAGTTGATAAAAACAGGAAACACTTCCTGGTCTAGTTAGTCTTCTCCGTTCACTCGATAAGGCCAATCGGGTGAACAAGTATTTTGAGACCATCCTGTCTTTTGACTTGCTGACACAGACAGTTCGAATTTTCTTTATTAATGGGATGCTCCATTATTTTTCTTCATTTATGGAGCGCTCTGTCTTTTTTCCATTATTAATGGAATGCTCCTTGAAATGTGGCGTCTCATTTTCAAGGGGTTCCACCACCAAACATAAGTTCTGTCCTGTTCCTTCACTAGAAAGGAAACAAAAGCACTTAATTTTCGGACCCTACAAATCCACTCTTGGGTTATGTTTATGTTGTTTATGTTTATGTATTTAGCAGACGCTTTTTTCCAAAGCCCTTGAGCCTAACAACAACAATAACAACAACTTGGCATCAGTCATGAAGAGGAGGGAACAAAGGAGTGGACGGTAGAGAGGGGGGACGGGTGCAGGGAGGGTGCTAGTTTAGAAGATGCTCTCTGAAGAGCAGGGTCTTCAGGAGTTTCTTGAAAATTGAAAAGGAAGCCCCTGTTCTGGTAGTGCTTGGTAGGTCATTCCACATTTGTGGAACGATGCATGAGAAGAGTCTGGATTGTCCTGAGCGTGGTGTAGGCACTGCTAGCCGACGATCCTGTGATGACCGGAGCGGCCGGGCCGAGACGTAAGCCTTTGCAAGAGGATTCAGGTAGATGGGAGCCGTACCATCACGGACTTTGTATGCTAGTGTTAGCAATTTGAATTTGATGCGTGCTGCTAGCGGTAGCCAGTGGAGCTCAATGAACAGAGGGGTGACGTGTGCTCTTTTTGGCTGATTGAAGACCAGACGCGCCGCTGCGTTCTGGACCATTTGAAGAAGTCTCACAGTACAGGCTGGAAGACCAGTTAGAAGGGCGTTGCAGTAATCGAGGCAGGAGATGACATTAAACCAGGAGCTGGGTGGCATGTTGTGTTAGGTTTGGTCTGATCTTTCGTATGTTATACAGCGCAAAGCGGCATGAACGAGCAACAGAGGTAAAGGTCAGGTGTTCATCAATCACAGCACCCAGATTTCAAACTGCCTTTGAAGGAGCCAGTGATAGGAAGCCATTTTGGATTGAGATATTGTGCTGACAAGATGACAACGATGACAAGTAGTTCAGTTTTAGAGAGGTTGAGTTGGAGATGGTGGGATTTCATCCATTTTGATATGTCAGAGAGACAGTTCGATATTACCAAAAAGGCCGTACACTTCCATAGATCAGAATGATCAACTTACTCTGAGTTTTGCAGATGCAGGCCACGAAGGCCAGCAACATAAACGCCTTGATGATGGCAGACATAGTTGGTTTGTCAAGTGTTGCTGAAGATGATCAAACAGCAGATTTGTTATTGCTGTGAGTGGTAGAGCAGGGTCATCTATATATATTATTTTTTGAAGTGCATTCGTCATCTTACCTTTGACAAAGGGAATTTTTTGAGAATGGAAAGTGAAACATGAAAAAAAAAAAAACACAAGAGAAACCCACGAGAGAAAAAAAAACACAGCTTCATTGTGCTCTACCTCAGTTGTGTTCCTTCCCACTGTGCAAATACCTAGTTTGGATGTCCTACAGATGTGCTCTGGACTGACAGACATAATAGACATGATCTGCACGCCCGTGTGATGTTGACTTTTAGCAGGGTTTAATCTTTCATTTTTGAAAAAAAAAAAATTATATATATATATATATATATGTATGTGTGTGTGTGTATGTATGTGTGTATGTTTGTATGTTATTAAATGGCAGTATTATGTTTGTAGCTTGTTAAATTTGCCATCTATGGTTAGTTTATTTGAGACAGTAGAAGAAGAATTCAGACATAAAAGGTACCGGATCTGCTCCAGGTAAATGATAAATGACCCGCACGTGTATAGCGCCTCTCAGAGTAAGGACTCCAAAGTGCTTTACACTACAGTTTATCATTCATCCATTCACACACACATTCACACACTGGTGGTGATGAGCTACGATGTAGCCACAGCTGCCCTGGAGTGCACTGATAGAGGAAAGGCTGCCGAGCACAAGGACACAACAGCAGAATTCTCTGTCTGGAGCCGGGATCGAACCTGCAACCTTCCGATGACTGGACAACCCGCTCAACCTGTTGAGCTACTGCTGCCAACAAACATTCAGGGGATATTTGAAAAGAGAACTAGTAATTACATGCAGAAAGAAACTGATGTGTTTACAAAACCTAGATTTAGAACTTAAATTAAGGAATGGAATATATCTGTAAATGGTGTTAAATTATGGAATAACCTTAAAAGGGAAATAAAAAAAACTGTAATTTAATATATTAAAAAAATGTACCAAATTGAGTGTACTAAATAATTATGAAAATGTAAATCAATGATCATGATCACACTGGAATTTAGAACAGGAAAAAGTTTAAAATGAATCTTTATGTGTGTCTGACAAATGGAAATTGTAAATAAATAATTATTTCTTCTGGAAAAGGGGGCAGAAATTTTACAATGTTTTTCTTCATTCTGCTCCTTTTCGTTCAAATTAGATTTTTTTGTTATGTATATCTTATTGTTTATATGTTTTTATTTGTTTTTATTTTGAATGAAATAAACGAGAAAAAAAAGAGAAATGCATTTCATCACGTTTTATTTGGTCTATCTGCTGCAGGCTTCACCTACACTTGCTCTCTTTTATGGTTGCTCCTCTTCTGAGAAGGATAACGTCGTCTGGGCTCAGAAAGCAACTGCTTGGCTTGCCGAGTCCACCATTTCCCACACTGCCAGCCTCGCTGTGCTGAGTAGACTGTTTGCCCGCCATGCTTCTCTATTGGCTGGTTGATGTAAACATAGACACAGACGTGACTAGAGAAAGCTACAGCACATTGGACACATTGTACAAACATAGAAGTATAGAGGGGACAGATCGGGCTTCCTTCTCATTCAGAACTCACCTGGTCCACACACATCCTCCACCAGGACTTCATACCCTTTAAAATGTAAAGCCTGCTCAACTTTCTCAACATCTGCTGACCAGCTGCCTTACAGTACAATGCTGCTAGGTTCCCCTGCTGCACTCCACAAAACAAGAACCTGCAGCTAAAGCACAGAATTATTCTTCTCTGACATTTTTATTCTTGAAATCTTAAAACAGATGTTTAAAAACCCCCAAAAAAGCCCAACTAATAACACTTTGATATCTTTAGCTGGTTGGCTTGTGTGAAATACTTGTCAAATATGATTTTAAATACAAAACATTAGTTTGCTTGTGACTTTATCTTAGTGAGAAACCATGCAAACACCAGAAAAACAATCTGAAGGGTTCTTATGACATCAAGTGGCTGAAAAGTGAGTTACAGTGAGTAGATAGAGGATATTTTATCTACAGGGAGTGCAGAATTGTTAGGCAAGTTGTATTTTTGAGGAATAATTTTATTATTGAACAACAACCATGTTCTCAATGAACCCAAACAACTCATTAATAGCAAAGCTGAATATTTTTGGAAGTAGTTTTTAGTTTTAGCTATTTTAGGGGGATATCTGTGTGCAGGTGACTATTACTGTGCATAATTATTAGGCAACTTAACAAAAAATATGTACCCATTTCAATTATTTATTGTTACCAGTGAAACCAATATAACATCTCCACATTCCCAAATATACATTTCTGACATTCAAAAACAAATCAGCGACCAATATAGCCACCTTTCTTTGCAAGGACACTCAAAAGCCTGCCATCCATGGACTCTGTCAATGTTTTGATCAGTTCACCATCAACAATGCGTGCAGCCGCAACCACAGCCTCCCAGACACGGTTCAGAGAGGTGTACCGTTTTCCCCTCCTTGTAAATCTCACATTTGATGATGGACCACAGGTTCTCAATGGGGTTCAGATCAGGTGAACGAGGAGGCCATGTCATTAGTTTTTCTTCTTTTATACCCTTTCTTGCCAGCCACGCTGTGGGGTACTTGGACGCGTGTGATGGAGCATTGTCCTGCATGAAAATCATGTTTTTCTTGAAGGATGCAGACTTCTTCCTGTACCACTGCTTGAAGAAGGTGTCTTCCAGAAACTGGCAGTAGGACTGGGAGTTGAGCTTGACTCCATCCTCAACCCAAAAAGGCCCCACAAGCTCATCTTTGATGATACCAGCCCAAACCAGTACTCCACCTCCACCTTGCTGGCGTCTGAGTCGGACTGGAGCTCTCTGCCCTTTACCAGTCCAGCCACGGGCCCATCCATCTGGCCCATCAAGACTCACTCTCATTTCATCAGTCCACAAAACCTTAGAAAAATCAGTCTTGAGATATTTCTTGGCCCGGTCTTGACGTTTCAGCTTGTGTGTCTTGTTCAGTGGTGGTCGTCTTTCAGCCTTTCTTACCTTGGCCATGTCTCTGAGTGTTGCACACCTTGTGCTTTTGGGCACTCCAGTCATGTTGCAGCTCTGAAATATGGCCAAACTGGTGGCAAGTGGCATCTTGGCAGCTGCACGCTTGACTTTTCTCAGTTCATGGGCAGTTATTTTGCGTCTTGGTTTGTCCACACGCTTCTAGACTATTTTGAATGAAACGCTTGATTGTTCGATGATCACGCTTCAGAAGCTTTGCCATTTTAAGACTGCTGCATCCCTCTGCAAGATATCTCTATTTTTGACCTTTCTGAGCCTGTCAAGCCCTTCTTTTGACCCATTTTGCCAAAGGAAAGGAAGTTGCTTAATAATTATGCACACCTGATATAGGGTGTTGATGTCATTAGACCACACCCCTTCTCATTACAGAGATGCACATCACCTAATATGCTTAAATGGTAGTAGGCTTTTAAGCCTGTACAGCTTGGAGTAAGACAACCTGCATGAAGACGATGATGTGGACAAAATACTCATTTGCCTGATAATTCTGCACTCCCTGTATTTGTGGAGAAGCATGGTCACATCCAGACTGAGGTCAGAGGGGATGACCATGCTGCCTGCAGGGCTGGACATCACATGCATCCATCCATCAGAGGCAGAGTCAACAGGAACTGGTTGAAGTGTTAAATCTGAAGGTCCATGAATACCCACCATTACTAGAAGGTGAAACTGCTGTGGCCGAGAAATAAGATCGACTAAATAGCTGAGCTCATTTTCTGTTCTGTTTATTCTTTCCACTCTTTTCAGCACTGAGGCACTTTTTCAGAGATGAAATGAGATCCGATACTGGGTAGTAAAATACGTTTGGCAGCAGTGAGTTCTCAGTAGTTTATGCACGACTCAAACCAAAGCATGACTCAAAAAGAGGAGACCGTCCTGAGCACGTCAGAGGCAAGTGTACACCTGTTTCCATTCAGGCATAAATGTTTGCGTCTCAACACAAAAAAAGTTTAGATTGGTTTAGAAGACTCTTTCTCCAGCTTTTCCCCTCACAGGCGGATGAAGGAAACATCTCCTGATGTTTGAAAACCAAGAAACTAACACCACAAACACACAAAAGATTACAAAATCCATTTATTACTTAGAAAAAATACACAAATAGTTCAACAATATGATGTTTTCTCAGGCAAGACTTCTATGAGGGAGGTGGGGGTGGTAGATGGTAACTATCAACAACATCCTTGAAAGGCAGATGCTGGTTCAGGCGGGGGGGCTTTAGCTTTGAGAAGCCTGCTGCATGATGACTGAACACAGACTCAACAACTGCAGGTACTCGTCTGCTCCATCTGCCAGGCACTTCCCTACGACCTGGAAGAGAGCACACACAGGCTTAAGCCGGGCGGACACTGTGCGGCTTTTTCACTTTTTTGAGCCGATTTTCCACTCGTGCGAGAATCCACGAGATCGGGGTGAGTTTTGCGCCGAGCGTCGTGTAGTGTACAGGGGGTTACGAGAGGCGATTAACACCACGTGACCAGCTGCCGATCAGCAATCGTGAGCTCGCACAAACTTCTGGCGTGTTTAATATTTCGCTCGTCCCTCGTGAGGGTATCGCACTGTTGAAGCGGCGCTGCGAGCAGCTGTGACCCAAAAAGTATCAGAACCGCTCACGGCGCATGCGCAATCATCCATCAACACTGCTCGCCCGCTATTTCCCTAATAACACACGCTGTTCGTTTTTATTTCTAGACGTAATTCACTCACAAAGATTGTCAAGAAAGCGTGTTTGTCGTGTTCATGTCAAATTAAACTGACCACAAAACACAGATTTACTTTCTTTATTTTGTTTTCCTCATCCAACCCCCATAAATGCCTGTGTGTCCTCCTGCAGCACTCCCGAAGGACAACAGGCAAAACAAGACAAAAAAGTCTAACGTGTTGAGTAAAAACTGCTATTTTTAGCATATTTTTAGGGCCGACGTGTTGCTACCAGACGTACAGTGTGAGCAGTCAGATCGCATGCGAGACCTGGGTCGTGCAGTGTGAGCACATGACTCGTGAGATCTGCCCTGCGAGGAAGTCGTACAGTTTGAGCTGAAGCTGAGAGCTACGAGTGAAAAAGACACACAGTGTACGCCCGGCTTTAGGAGGACTGCTGTAATAGAGGGCTTCTGCAAATGTCCAGCTACGAATCCACCACAGGCGCCCTAAGGTGCTAAGGTGTCTAAATGTTTTCATTCCTGCCATCTGCGGACATTAAAATACCTACCGCCATCTTCTCCATGATAGCCGACTTTTGCTTGTCATTAATGTCCTGCTCCAAGATGGCTTCATGGAGCTGGTTCAGGATCTGTGTGGCTGCATAGCCTTCATCCACCATGTTCTGTTAGTGAGGAGACATTAGACACAAGAGGCAGAGCAAGCACATCACTCACCACTGTAGCTCAGCAACAAACAAACTCATCCATCACAAATACGAAGGAAAAACAAAAACGTTTACCCTGACGGCAACTTCCAACCTCTCAAATGTTCCCTTTAAACAAATCTGGATCAAGTTGTCGATCATCTTGGACGGGACGACCTGTGAGAGAGCAGATAGGGTCATGTGAACACACAACACTAGTTTGTGCTCTCAAATGCAAAAGACATTTAAATTATCCTTAATGGAAAGGCTCATTATTGGTGCTTCTAATCTACTGAAATACAAAGTGCTGGAACCGACCCCTGCAATCTCAGTGATGGCACCATCGGTGATTTCCTTGTTGGCACTGAGACGTGCAGCACTCTGGAGAAAGGTGATGGCCTTCCGGAGGTCTCCTTCAGATAACTGCACCAAAGCTTTTATACTCTGAGAGAAACCAAAAAGCTTAAGTGAGAAGATGCGCACTGAGCCGTGGACAAACAAAAATCCACTAAATTTGACCAACTCCACTAATGGATTCTTAACTCATTCACTGCCATTTTTTTACTGTTTGTTCTCTCAGCGCGGGGGCTCGTTCTGATGCTCAAACATCTCAGCCCTGAAGCCGATCTTCATCCGCATACGTCACACGTCACATGATCAGGAAGCAGACCATCCATGTGTTAGGAGATCGTTTTGGGCCGTTCCTGTAAAAAAAGTGAGGCGCGAACCGGAAAAGCGTCTGCCGATCACAATTCGACAACGGATTATGAAAGAACGGATAACGCTCGAAACACACGGCTTCTTCCTGATGTAAGAGGTGAGTCTCCGCTTTGTTTTGGTTGTTTTGGCATCGACATCATGCTAGCGCGCAACGTTCTGTGACTCTTAAAAAAACTGTAAAAACGGTGAGAAACGCTGGCAGCGAAGGCCGTTAGCGATCAGGAAACGGCTGGCAGTGAGTGAGTGAAAGACCCACACTGTCACCTCTACCTCGCTGGTGTACTTGAGATTCTCTTTTTCACAAATCTCCAGTAGGCGCTTCTCTTGGATCTGATTGGCCAGTGGTTTAAAACGAAACTTGGAACATCTGGAGGTGAGAGGTTCAATAATCCTAAAAAAAACATACACACATCATTACCAGGGTCAAACAGAGAGCGTAGCCGAGCCTGCTGGGAGTCTGCGGACCTGCTTATATAGTTACAGATGAGGCAGAAGCGAGTGGTGCGAGACTCCTTCTCCATGGTCCTTCTGAGAGCAGCCTGAGCTGGAGCAGTCATGGAGTCAGCCTCATCCAGGATGATGATCTTGAAAGGAGGACATGGCTTCCCACTTAAATACAAGAAAATGTGTTTCAGGGTTTGGCATCAGACTAAATCTAACCTTATTAAAATGAAGAGCAACACCTGTACTTTATGTAATAATCACAATGAAGTCATGGTTTAAAAATACAATCAACTAGCCCATACCATCAGCCCTCTGCTACCATGCTGGTATGAGCAGTTTTCTCCATAAATGCACCTGTGCATTATGGGCAGGGATGGGTACCTTTGACATTTGAATCGATTCGGTACTAATTCCCGGTACCAACGAATCGATACCGGTACTTAACGGTACCATTTTTCGATACTTTTGAGTGTTTAATATTTTAATTCTCTTTTATAATTAAATATACATTTTTCTCAATTTATAACCATGTTTGATAAATATCACGATAAGTAACATTCAACTGTTTGTATTTTAACATCGTCCTTGTAGTTTTATAAGCTGATAATTAAACTGAAGCAAACATCTTTACTGTGAACTAAATTTACTGTGTATCTTCATTCCTTTTGCCGTCTTTTTCATTTGATTTTTCCTACTGGGAAGTTAGAATTTCCGAGGAGAAAGCGAACGCACCATTAGATGATAACGGTGGCATAGGAAGCTAACAAATCAAGCTAACGTTATCTTACATTTTATTTACCTACTGGAGCAGATTAAGATGAGGATGTCTCACTTAGATCGTTGTCACTGGTTTCATTATCACCCAGTTACCCATCACATTTAGTGAAGTGGACCCAAGCTTTAGCGTTCGTTCTTTCTACCATGCTGCTCTGTTTACAACTTGCTCGCAGCGAGCGACGACATAACGCTCTTGCGCATGCGCAGCTGTCTTGGCAAGTTCTCGTTATGAAGGACGGGCACCGAAACGAGGCACCGTTTGAAATGACGTGAATCAGTGCTCGGTCGGTACTATGGAATTCAGTTGGTACCTTAAAAAGTACTGAATTCGGTACCCATCATAATTATGGGTAAACATCTTTACCATATAGGTCATTGTTTCAGAAGTCTGCGTCATGCTACCACATTACTTTAAGGTATTCTGCAGCAACTCACCAGAAGAGACCCGACATGAAAAGCTGCAAGCTACGTTCCTTCGGGTCTTTTTCAGATCAGATAAAAAAAAAAAACTAACTCTGATGCCGAATATGAAGCAGGTGAATTCATCTGTGATTTGCGATGGTGGTGACTCACTCTGATCGGCTCCCAGACACAGTGAGATGAGCAAAGTTCTTGACCTTTTCTCTGATGACCTGGATACCTCGCTCGTCCGAGGCGTTGAGCTCCAGAACCCTCTGTCGGTACAGCTCTGGGCTGAAAGTCAAAATGATCTGTTTAAGATGAAAGCTGGTGTACTGAGAACCTTCTGGGATGACAGAGCTCCTTCCACAACAACAATAAATACATCACCCACCCATAAAGTTCTCTGGCAGCAGCCAAGATGGTGGACGTCTTTCCTGTTCCAGGAGGACCGTAGAAGAGCAGGTTCGGGAGCTGAAATAACAACAGAGGTGAGGTGATACCCAGGCATAAGGGCAGTGCAAAATTATTATAAAGTAGCTGAAGCTCCATCAAATGTGTTTTACTAATATGACAAAATATGTTCATGCCGGTTTCATGATGCATGTGACACTTTATTCTTGTTTCACGACAAAATTATTATTTCTTACACCCTTGAACTACGGCATAAATATTTGACTCTAAAGCTGCTCATAGACATTAAAAGCTAATATTTAGACCCATTATGGATCTCATAACCTAAATCAGGGATTCCCAAAGTGTGGTGCCGCTAGGGGGTGCGCGAGGTGAAAAGTGTAATGGCTGCAGAGCTCAGAGAAGTCTGTCAAAAGTCACCATTAGCGTAGCCAGAAACTCATTTGTGGGTGGGCCTAAGAAAAAGTAAGTGGGCACAATAAATATAATTGAAAACAAGTATATTTTGCTTGTGTGTGTGTGTGCGTGCGTGTGTCCTCCGCACATGCCCTAGCTCAGGGGTTGGCAATCCGCGGCTCTTCCATCCATCTGATGCGGCTCTCTGTGCTTGTAAAATAATGAATGGATATTTAAATAAAATGCTTTATATTTTACTGAATTAATTTTACATCTGTATGCCAATTCTAAATGTAAAGATTGTCTCCGTAAACCTGAACAGTTCCAACCCGGTCTTACTGTGAGACCGGGTTGATGGGTCACGCTTGTGCGTAATCATATAGGCACTTTCTGAGCTGAAGAGGATGTGAGATTCTGGGCTTCTCCTCAGACAGGCTCCTGGATGCGTCGCCACTTTGGAGACAGGAACAAGCGCTATTCGGCCAAAGTTTCATAATCAGGGAACATTTTCTAAGTGACAAGTCTCTCTGAGAGACAGGGTTTGGAAAACTCTCGCTTCAGTCGGAGGAATCTTCCTGCATGCGCTCTGGTTCTGCGACGCGCTCCAAGCCCCTCTCCACATCTTCAGCTCGCTGTGCACCTTATGTACGCGCTGACAGCGACCTGCGCTGAGCAGTGTCCAGCTCAGATGTTCAGATGGGAATCTTTTCTTGAGTGATTTAGCTACATCTGCGATTTGCGAAACTAATAAAGTGTCAGTTCGTCTGCATGCGTCGGGGTAATTCTTTCTATTCTTTTCCCGTCAAAATAAACGGTCAAACACGGGAACTGTCCGGTCAACACAAGCCCTGCTTTTAACTGTTGTGTTTTCTTGTGAAAATTGTTGCAAAGAGATATGATTTAACTTGATTAACACCAGAGCCAGGCGCACTGCGCCGTTATCTCCGTCACTGTAAATGAGGGAAAAACAAAATGATCGGATCCTTTTCTGACCTTCCCCGCCTACAAAGTTTAATTACAACAATCAAACGTGACAGAGCCTGGATTTGTATTCTGAACAGTCTAAACATGTTTTAAATAGAAACGTATGACAAAAGTGGCACCTGCTCAGTAAAACCACCAACAGGGTGAAAAATATCAAAATATTGTCGGCAGAGATGGGCTACAACTTCTGGATCCACTTTATATAAATCATTTTATTGATTATCATCTTATGAAAGATAACTTTGACGTACACGAGCGACCGGTACCGGCTGCTGTCACCTGTTGTGAGCAGCGCTCTGCTGTCTGTCAGACTGCTCATAGAAATATGAAAACAATGTTGTTGCAGAAAAAAAGCATGTTGGATATTCTAGCTGCACTAGTTTGTCTGGGATTAATAGTTTCAGAGAGCAAGTGATCATAACATAAAAAAAAAATGACAGAAACGTACGTCTGCTCCCTCTAAAGACTTCTTCAGCACTGCAACAACCTCCTCCTGGAATGCCACCTCATCAACGCACTTTGGTCTGCTGGAGTAAAAAGAAAAAATACAAAAATTAAACCTAGTAAGTTGTTCGTTAAATAAACAAAAATCTTTGAGGAGAATGAAAAATTACTGGTAAATGTAAACAGAAATGCCTCAATGCTTTAACTATTGATGGTCATTTTCCCTCTCATAGCTCAGATAGTATTTTTCAGATCATCTTAAAATATCTGACTAAATGAAGAACTGTATAGCGATAAAAGGAATATGAGTAGAGAGTTAGCCTCTTACAACAGCTGTTCAGAAACTCTTGTTTTTTTAGAGTCAGTGGTTTCTGATAGAAGTGTCTGATTTCTAAAGCCTCAAACAAATGGAGACCTACATAATTCTTTAGATGGAAAACAAAATCACGTGTAGTTGTGACATGTTTGATGTCTCTTCATCCGTTTAGAACAGGAGATCTGGAGGCTAGCACAGATCCAGAACTAGGGCTGGGCAATAAATAGAAAATGTATTGTTATCAAAATGTCTGACTCTTAGAGATACATTTTCCCATGTCAACAAATTTGATAATTTAAAAAAAATGAAAAGATATGTGTGGGTTGGTGATGTTTATGCCCCTTTAACTCATTTGCTGCCAGCGTTTCTCACCGTTTTTACTGTTTTTTAAGAGTCACAGAACGTTGCACGTAAGGATGATGTCGACGCCAAAACAACCAAAACAAAGAGTAGACTCACCTCTTACATCAGGAAGAATCTGCGTGTTTCGAGCGTTATCTGTTCTTTCATAATCCGTTGTTGAATTGTGATCGGCAGAAGCTTTTCTGGTTCGCGCCTCACTTTTTTTTTTTTACCGGAACGGCCCAAAAGGATCTCCTAACACATGGATTTTCTGCTTCCTGATCATGTGACGTGTGATGTATGCGGATGAGGATCGGCTTTAGAGCTGAGATGTTTGTTCTCTCGGCGCGGGGGCTCGTTCCGATGCCCAAACAGTAAAAAAAAAAAAATGTAAATGACGACTTTAGTTGTCAATGGCAGTGAATGAGGTAAGATCTAAAAGTGCAACACATTTTAAACAAATCCCTCCAATAAGAATTTTTGGCAAAGATTAATATTTCTTTCCAGCTATAATAATTTAACCGTTTTGATTTTTGAGGAAAAAAGGCTCCCAAGGAGGAAAAGCAGTGAGTATTTATAGCACTGCTAAATGTTAAAGCAGTCTAAATCTAAAATGACGACTTTAGTCGTCAGTGGCAGTGAATGAGTTAAGAAGCAGTACCACCTTGAGTCAGACAAAAATGTGACTCAACTAATACATGTGACAGCCCCATCTAATGGACAACATTTGTTTCTGCGCATACCTGTAGTTATCGTCCATTTATCATTATTATTAGGGCTGCACGATATTAGGAAAACCTGCGATATTCGATAACAGTGATTAATATTGCGA
The DNA here is from genome assembly GCF_043380555.1 of Nothobranchius furzeri. Taxonomy (NCBI): domain Eukaryota; kingdom Metazoa; phylum Chordata; class Actinopteri; order Cyprinodontiformes; family Nothobranchiidae; genus Nothobranchius; species Nothobranchius furzeri. The sequence continues at coordinate 57,704,628 of NC_091756.1, read as the reverse complement.
TGACGACATTACTTGCGATAATAAAAACTGAACTCAGGAACTAAAAACAAAGAAATAAAAGAAAGTTAAACAAATGAGATAAGCAAAAATGTGAAAAAGAAAGGGGAAAAGAAAATAAACAAGGAAAAGCAATCAGTGGATCCCGGGAAAAGCAGAATCAGCAGAAAGAGCAGAACTAAGCTAACTCAGGTGTTTGCTAACCATCAAAAATAAGGGCCGTCCGCCTTGGGGGCGGGACTCTAACCTATGACAACCCACCCAATTGGACAAATGGGTGAAGAGCTCTATTTGATTTGTTAAAAAAACCTAATTCTTTCGTTTGATTGACAGAATGCATAATGTGTAGCAAACATTTGAGCTGACCATTCATTACGATATTTATCTGTTCTTTGCGATATGCATATTGTGCATGCTGATATCGCGATAACAATATATTTACGATATATTGTGCAGCCTTAATTATTATGTAGGTGAAATCCTCAATATTTCATGAAATTGATTTGAGGTCATATCGCCCAGTCCTATCCAGAACCATCAGCAGCTCAGTGTTCCAGTAAAACAGATTCACCTTTTTGATTTACACTTACTATTACTTACTATTTTTCCACCCAGGGGACAGCCTTAGCGCTCTTCTCTGCTGCCTTGTCTTTCTGAGGTCTGCTCGTCTGGACACTTGCTCTGTTGAAAAAGGTCTGCATGACTCTTCCGGAGTTTCAGAAAATCTGAGAGACCAGAAGTGCACAAATATGAGTACTCAACACACACAAATAATTTGTGAGAAAATAAATAAAATGTGTTATTGTTTAAATAATGCGCCAGTCATGGGTACTGAAGTTCAAGTCATGTCAGCAATTTTAAAAGTGATTATTAGAAGTTTTGAATGTTTGTAACAACTCCATGAAGATTCTAGCCTAGAAATCTAAACACACCATAGCTGTAACAAGAGGATTTGGCTATGCATATATGTCCATGTTGTATATAAGGTGGTCAGGCTATGGACTCTGCACCAGAATAATTAAAATAGGCGGGGCTGCCTGCGTGAACTCAGTTTTATTCTTTCCCATGAATGAAGACAGATCTACCTTCTCAAAAGGACTTGATATTAAACTAAGATGTGGTGGTCAGTTTAACTTGTGAGCGCTGCATAGTTCTGATGAAGACTGAGTACTTGAGTTTATTTTCTGTACAGAATATACAGCTTGTCCTTTCCTTTCTGCACTTTAAAAGGGAAGAAAAAATTACAATGCAATTAATATTTTTATATAATTTTAACTGTGTAAAGGAATAATTGTGTAACTAACTTTTGCTGCCTCTTCATGGCGACTCCATTGAAAAGGATGTTTAAAAATGTAATAACATAAAATGAATAAGAAGCTGTGGATTATATGTAGTCATCCATTTGTTTTTGAGAATCCATATCACGAGGGAAGAATGAAACGGTATAAAAATATCTTGATTATAAAGGTGAAACATTTTGTTGGTTTTACACAGATATTCATTAGAATAAATAATATTTATTCCTGAGCGGTTGACATGACTTATTATGATTTATTAAACGAATTAGTCAGCGATGCTCATCTATCAGAGGAGCAAAACCAAGAAGCGAAGCATGCGTGGTGATGCAAACAGTTACAAAATATATGCTTTTACTGATGGCTGCTCCACCGTGACTCCACGTGAAAAGACGAAGTACGTTTCTGCATACATTTACCACAACAGTCGTCAAACCTCTCAGTTTAGTCGCGGAATAAAACATGACGCAGGTTAGCCAGCTAATAAGACACAATTCCTGGATGTAAACAAAAGTATCATAGAGACCAGCTTTTACCAGATGATTTCGCTGCCAACGTGAGAATGTCTAACAAGACTCAATGCTACTTTAGCTTCAGGAAACAGCTAGTTTGGACGGAATCTTCTGCTCGTTTGCTAACACAACAAGAGCTTCTCTTCCCGCCCTGGCGCGAGGTGAACCGGACTTCCGCTGACGACATCAACATCATCCAATCAGATGCTGTGGATGTTCCACACTTCCGCCTCCTCGGGACTCCTTTCTCGTGTATTTATATAAAAATCTTTGAAATTGTTGAAGAGTCCCGTTGCTACTAGGCTTCATACGTTCGTGGGTCAGCCTACTTTTCTTGAATTTCTTTTTCCTCGTTTTGACAAGAAAAGAAAAATAGCTCCTCCTTGAGGTTTGTTAGGATTATTTTTTTTCGTGATTTTATTGTGTTCCCTTCTTTTCCTTTTTTTCCCTCTCCGTAAAATTAATTAATATATCTGACACACTAAGGTTCTGCTCTTTTCTATTTTAATAACTTGTTGGAGGTGCGACTTGATTAAAAATATGTGTGTTTTTTGTATTGCTAATGGAATTTTGTTGTTTCCTTATAGTTAAAAACGTTTATAAAAAAATCTCGTCTATTTACCTGTTTATTTCCCGCGTCTCTTTTCTTTTCTCTCATTATATCAACTCATATTTCTGTTTTTTGCACTATATTTGTTGTTTAAAGATGACAAAGGGTTTACACAGCAACACATTAATTTTCATGTATGAAATCAGCCCTTTGTTGTGCTAATGGATGAGTTCAAATGAAGCCTTTCCTGGGATAATGTGTGGCAGCTGCAGTAGTTCTGATGCTGGATATTATTGTGGGCCCAGCTAACCCAGAATAAGTGATGAGAGCAGATGTCTCAGGCTAATTGCTGCACTCTCATCAGTCCCAGGAGGATGTGGCCCTGAGAGATGCTCGGGCCCTCCTCTAGTTTTGCACTTGTGAAAACATGGAGCAGGACCAGGAGAGGGCCTTCAGATGCACTGAATGAAAACATGGTTTAAAGGCTTAGGTGACCAGTCATGGCCCAGAATCAGCAGTGAAATGCTGAAAAGAGATCCTAAAAAAAGGTTTGCTTTGTAGCATACATTTAAACATGGTTTGATCATCCCCACTGAGTTTTGACGAAGCCATTGTTGCTGTCTGTTTGGTGCTGCTCAGTCCATGGGCTGATGGGCTCCAGGCACCAGGATTTTTCACACCGACTGGTTCAGCCCTGTTAACCCCCCTCCCCCTTTGTCCCTGCAGGCAGGTGCAGTAGCAGCCATCTGATTCATCCTTCCGCTGTGTAACTCTGCTTCATCATCACAGCAAACAGCATCATGAAAGCAGCAGGAGCAGCAGTGTTTTCTCTCCCATCAAGCCTGAAGAGTCCAGGAAAACCCCAGTTACCTCCCTTCTCCTGATGAGCACTTGTTTAATTTTACTTTATGAGATTTCTTGAATCTACTTTTTGAGGATTATTATGTTTTTTGGACAAGTGGGACATGACGCAAACATATGGAATGAACCATTTGGATGGCCGTGCTCTGGGTTAGATATGCTTATATGTTTTTGTTCTTTTAACGTCTTTTGCCCATAAAGTCTGTAGTCTGATGACTGACAGCATGATAAATCGTTGCTTTTGTTCTCAGATGACTAGCTGTAGTGTGTGATTCCTGAGTTACTAACTAATTAATGAATTTTTCTTTCACACAGTCCTGTCCTCTTTCCCTTTTTAAAATTTCCTCCTCATATTTTTATTTCTTACTGTAATTTAGCTAGACCATTAATTGCCCCGACTCACTGTTTTGTTAGCCAGCTAGGTGTGGCATCATTGCTATTGTTCACAGGCTATTTTATGGCTGAGAATTGGTGAAAGTGTAATTGAAAGGACTTTTTCAGGAAGACACAATTGAAAAACAATATTTTAGACGAAGCCAACAAAAGAAATAGAGAAGAAAATCTGTCGGGAGGAAATTAGATTAGCCAGCCAAGGGAGGGGAGGTGGAGGCGATAGATGACGACAGGAGGCGTGGCTGCAGAGGGACCAGGAGTGGAGAAGAGTGGATGCTACACACACCCTGAGATGCTGTGCTGGCTGAGGGAGGACGAGATGTCGGTTCAGGAGCTTCTACAGCGAGTGGAGTGTGTCATCGCTCATGTCGGTGAGTCATCTGGAGCCTTCCCTCCTTTTGTGATCTTCCTCTTTGTGTCTCTCCACCATTGGTGATGGGTCCATTTGAATGTTTAAATAAAAGTGTAGCTTTGAAAAAAATGTACTGAGAGATAGCTTGTCATTAAGAGAGAAACTGTAAGAGAGGAAAGTGATGCACTTAGTGGTTTCCCTCTCATCAGGACCACAAGGACATAGCTGGATGAACACGAACAGGAAAGACCAGGCAGAATGGAAACAGATGGAATCAATAGATTTAATCAGATATGCTTTTCAACAGATTTACAAATATGATTGAATCTTAGCCTTTTATGTTGTTCAGTCGGGGTGAGTATTAAGGACAGCCCACGGTTATACATTTGAGTTTGTTTTTAAAACCATCTGTGATCACAGAGACCATCTCACACACAGTTGACGTTTTCTGTACGTTGATTTGCGCCATCCCACCGTTGGTCGTCCCCACCCTCGATCTAAAGAGTCCTTGGCTCATTTTGCCCTTTGGATGCTCTCTTCTCCTGTCATTCCCACCTCTTACCTGCTCCTCCTCTCTCTCGGCCGTTCTTCATCCGGGTCACTTTCTGACGGGCACAAACTAGGTTAATGTGCCACGCTGCTTCACAGTATTCTCCATCACTGCTCTGCCTGCACTGCACAGTAGCCAGGGGGGTTGAGGGGGTGAGGAGGAGGTTTGGAGAACACCGTTGCTATGGAAACTGAACCTGAATTTACAGGGTGGGAGAAGGAAAGCATGCCTCCACTATGATTTGCTGCATTATTGACTGGCTAAAAATGACCTTTTGAATGGATAGTTTGCTTTATTTTACTGATTATTTAACCATTATCTCTTAATTAGTAGTGAAGCTGAACAAATGCGAAGATGCAAATAAAAAAATAATGAAATAGACTTTCTAACACTGTAGAGGTCTTTAAAAATCATCTAAAAACTCACCTTTTCATCCAGTCGTTCCCTCCCTAAATGTTTCAAAAAGATGGCTTTGTTCGGGTTCACACCTTCACTTTGTTTATACTCCTGATTTTATTTTCTACGTTTATCACTGCTATTGTTTTTCTGATGTTTTTATTGGTTAGAGGTATTTGCTCTGATCTTTATCATGTTGTACAGCGCTTTGTGATTTATATCTGAGAAAGGCGCTATATAAATAAACTTTTAATTACTTACTTACTTACTTACTTACTTTAATTATGTTGAATGCAGCGCATTGTGCGCTCCGCTGAGAAGGTGATTGGCTGCAGCCTTCCATCTCTCCAGGACCTGTACGTCTCCAGAACTCGGGGGCGTGCAGGCCGGATTGCAGCTGACCCTTCTCACCCGGGACACAGACTTTTCGAGCCGCTTCCCTCAGGCAGGAGGTTACGGTCCATCCGGACCAGAACCTCCCGCCATAAGAACAGCTTCTTTCCATCTGCCGTTAGACTTGTAAATAGCTTATAATCACACAACCATGCTCGTCTTCTGTACTCGACACTACGTCACGTTATCGGCCATGTTACCATTACCTGCCTTTTTTATAGCTGAATGTTTTATGCTAGTTTTATTATATTTTATTCTACTTATTCTATTTCTGAAATTTATTATTCATGTTATATGTGGCACATTAGTACCGAAACAAGTTCCTAGTTTGTGAACTGCTTGTTCATTGACAATGGCAATAAACCTTTTCTGATTCTGATTCTGAATAATTTGTGTCATTATATTTTGTAAATGCATTTTCTCATTTGAAGAACACCTGCTGTCTGCTGCAGGTTAAACAAATACCTAGCACACAGCTTTTAACCACAGCAGCAGGACTTTAGAAGAAAAGAAACATTTCACTTTCACAAAGCCAGAGTTCATTTAAATACCCAGAGGAAGACTAAACCATTGCAGATGATCACAGAATAATAAACACGTAGTCTCTTTTTTTCAAATAATCTAAATGAGAAAAGGTCTTTTAATCAAATTTTACAAATCTTTACAAAGTCAAGCATGTAATTATTTCAGTGTCACGCCACCCCCTTTACTTTGATGCCACATTGCTTTGTCACCAGCAGGGAGCTCACTTGTTCTTTCAATCTTCCTGAAGACTTTCTGCTGTCTGCTGTCTGCTGTCCACTAAAGTAACTATAAGTAAAAGTATAAAGTGTCTGCTGTCCACTAAAGTAACTAAGTAAAAGTATAAAGTGTCTGCTGTCCATTAAAGTAACTATAAGTAAAAGTATAAAGTGTCTGCTGTCCACTAAAGTAACAATAAGTAAAAGTATAAAGTGTCTGCTGTCCACTAAAGTAACAATAAGTAAAAGTATAAAGTGTCTGCTGTCCACTAAAGTAACTATAATTAAAAGTATAAAGTGTCTGCTGTCCCCTAAAGTAACTATAAGTAAAAGTATAAAGTGTCTGCTGCAGTGTTGGGAACGTTACTTTAAAAAAGTAATTAGTTATAGTTACTGATTACTTTGTCAAAAAAGTAACTAAGTTACTAACTGAGTTACAAGATCATAAAAGTAACTAATTACCAACAGAAATAACTACATAGTTACTTTTTTCATTAAAGCATGCAAGAATTACTACAATAGTGAAATATAAATGACGAATGTCTGGAACATAATAAAATGTATGTCCAAATGTTTTTTATAAACCTGAATAATTTAAATAAATAAGCACTTAACAGGAGGAACTACTAATAGGAACATTACACTAATCTAGACTATTAAAAGGTCACTGTGTGATGTTTAACAAGACCCCAATCAGCTAAAATTAAAAATTGCAAATAGAAACACCTGCAAAGGTTCTTGAGCCTTTAAATGGTCTCTCAGTCTAGTTAAATTACAGAAATGAATGTAAGTTTGCACAGTATTCTAATTTTTCCAGCTTCACATAATTGTGTGTTTTTAGCAGCATTTCTGTTGCTGGTAATCTAGTATCGGTTAAATAAATAAATAAATATCCTTTAAAATGACACTAGAAGAGGCACAAGCCTGATGGAGGACTTACATTTACTAATTTGGGTCAGACCCAACCACAGAAGAGCTGAAGTTGGGTGGTAAACACACACAGGTAGTTCTGATAACACCTGAGCTCCATGACGTCTGAGACTGATGCATCAGCGTTACAGCGGGACTAAAGACATGATCAGAAACAGGTTACAGCTGGATGATCTAGGAAGGCAGAAGATCAGGACGTCTGAGCGGTGAACAGGTGAGCGGACCTTCAGCAGGGGCGTGTCCAGGGAGTGGCCTGGGGTGGCACATGCCACCTTTGGAATCTGATTGGCCACCCCAGGTGCCACCACACTAATTTACCTTTAAATAGGCTTTAAAGTCCACAAAAGGCTTGGAGGTAAAACAAAAAAAGCACAACCATTGGTACCACCCATGCACAAAGTTGTGCCTCACCTGGGCCACCCCATTTTAAAAGATCTGGACACACCGCTGACCTTCGGGACGTCCCGCTGTCACGCTAAGAAGGGTACGGCTGCAGGCCCGCAGATTCGCTGCTGCAGATTCCCACCTGCAGCAGTGAATCTGCGGGTCTGCAGCCGTAGATATTCTTCACGGGCCGTGATGCTCTTGGATGAAAACATCTGCTTCTTTAGCTCCTGATCAGCTGATGACAGCTTCAACACACCGCGCTGCTTAACGCACGCATTTCCTTATCAGTAACAGGAACGACGTTTTGATAAAAGAAGACGTATTTAATTAGTTTGCTCGTTACTGAAAGAAATATTTTTTATTAACGCGGTTATTTTAAACGGAGTTATTCCCATCAGCGCTTTGTTGTTTCTGCAGCAGGCAGTGACTGAGACCGTGAGGGTCTCCGCCCACCCGGCCAATCATCATCGTGTTTGTAAGTGCGTTACCGACACCTCTCTCTCCCTGGCTGCAGCTGAAGTGTGGCGGTCAGAAAGCCTCACACTGTTGCTCAACGTTCGACAAGCACATAGTAACGCACAACCTTCCGTCCCCAGTAACGGTAACGGCGTTGCAACGGCGGGAAAAGTAGTTAATTAGATTATTCCATTACCTAAAAAAGAACGCCGTTAGAAATGCCGTTGTACTTAAATGGCGTTACTCCCAACACTGGTCTGCTGTCCCCTAAAGTAACTATAAGTAAAAGTATAAAGTGTCTGCTGTCCCCTAAAGTAACTATAAGTAAAAGTATACAGTGTTTGCTGTCCACTAAAGTAACTATGAGTAAAAGTATACAGTGCCTGCTGTCCACTAAAGTAACTATAAGTAAAAGTATAAAGTGTCTGCTGTCCACTAAAGTAACTATAAGTAAAAGTATAAAGTGTCTGCTGTCCACTAAAGTAACTATAAGTAAAAGTATAAAGTGTCTGCTGTCCACTAAAGTAACTATAAGTAAAAGTATAAAGTGTCTGCTGTCCACTAAAGTAACTATAAGTAAAAGTATAAAGTGTCTGCTGTCCACTAAAGTAACTATAAGTAAAAGTATAAAGTGTCTGCTGTCCCCTAAAGTAACTATAAGTAAAAATATAAAGTGTCCGCTGTCCACTAAAGTAACTATAAGTAAAAGTATAAAGTGTCTGCTGTCCACTAAAGTAACTATAAGTAAAAGTATAAAGTGTCTGCTGTCCACTAAAGTAACTATAAGTAAAAGTATAAAGTGTCTGCTGTCCCCTAAAGTAACTATAAGTAAAAATATAAAGTGTCTGCTGTCCACTAAAGTAACTATAAGTAAAAGTATAAAGTGTCTGCTGTCCACTAAATTAACTATAAATAAAAAAGTACAAAGTGTCTGCTGTCCACTAAAGTAACTATAAGTAAAAGTATAAAGTGTCTGCTGTCCCCTAAAGTAACTATAAGTAAAAATATAAAGTGTCTGCTGTCCACTAAAGTAACTATAAGTAAAAGTATAAAGTGTCTGCTGTCCCCTAAAGTAACTATAAGTAAAAGTATAAAGTGTCTGCTGTCCACTAAATTAACTATAAGTAAAAAAGTACAAAGTGTCTGCTGTCCACTAAAGTAACTATAAGTAAAAGTATAAAGTGTCTGCTGTCCACTAAAGTAACTATAAGTAAAAGTATAAAGTGTCTGCTGTCCCCTAAAGTAATTGTAAGTAAAAGTATAAAGTGTCTGCTGTCCCCTAAAGTAACTAAGTAAAAGTATAAAGTGTGTCTGCTGTCCCCTAAAGTAACTATAAGTAAAAGTATAAAGTGTCTGCTGTCCCCTAAAGTAACTATAAGTAAAAGTATAAAGTGTCTGCTGTCCACTAAAGTAACTATAAGTAAAAGTATAAAGTGTCTGCTGTCCCCTAAAGTAACTATAAGTAAAAGTATAAAGTGTCTGCTGTCCCCTAAAGTAACTATAAGTAAAAAAGTATAAAGTGTCTGCTGTCCCCTAAAGTAACTATAAGTAAAAGTATAAAGTGTCTGCTGTCCCCTAAAGTAACTATAAGTAAAAGTATAAAGTGTCTGCTGTCCCCTAAAGTAACTATAAGTAAAAATATAAAGTGTCTGCTGTCCACTAAAGTAACTATAAGTAAAAGTATAAAGTGTCTGCTGTCCACTAAAGTAACTATAAGTAAAAGTATAAAGTGTCTGCTGTCCCCTAAAGTAACTATAAGTAAAAGTATAAAGTGTCTGCTGTCCCCTAAAGTAACTATAAGTAAAAATATAAAGTGTCTGCTGTCCACTAAAGTAACTATAAGTAAAAGTATAAAGTGTCTGCTGTCCACTAAAGTAACTATAAGTAAAAGTATAAAGTGTCTGCTGTCCACTAAAGTAACTATAAGTAAAAGTATAAAGTGTCTGCTGTCCCCTAAAGTAACTATAAGTAAAAGTATAAAGTGTCTGCTGTCCACTAAATTAACTATAAGTAAAAGTATAAAGTGTCTGCTGTCCCCTAAAGTAACTATAAGTAAAAGTATAAAGTGTCTGCTGTCCACTAAAGTAACTATAAGTAAAAGTATAAAGTGTCTGCTGTCCACTAAAGTAAATATAAGTAAAAGTATAAAGTGTCTGCTGTCCCCTAAAGTAACTATAAGTAAAAGTATAAAGTGTCTGCTGTCCCCTAAAGTAACTATAAGTAAAAGTATAAAGTGTCTGCTGTCCACTAAAGTAACTATAAGTAAAAGTATAAAGTGTCTGCTGTCCATTAAAGTAACTATAAGTAAAAGTATAAAGTGTCTGCTGTCCACTAAAGTAACTATAAGTAAAAGTATAAAGTGTCTGCTGTCCCCTAAAGTAACTATAAGTAAAAGTATAAAGTGTCTGCTGTCCACTAAATTAACTATAAGTAAAAGTATAAAGTGTCTGCTGTCCCCTAAAGTAACTATAAGTAAAAGTATAAAGTGTCTGCTGTCCCCTAAAGTAACTATAAGTAAAAGTATAGTGTCTGCTGCCCACTAAAGTAACTATAAGTAAAAGTATAAAGTGTCTGCTGTCCCCTAAAGTAACTAAAAGTAAAACTATAAAGTGTCTCCATCAGTTGGTCATAATTTTGTTGGCTCCAACAGCTTCATGCACCTCTGTGTGACCTGTGTGTGATGTCACTTCCTCTGCACATGCAAGTCACTTCTGGGCTTTAGACTGTTCTCACTGCAGTCAGAAAAGGTCAACAACTAGTGTCCAGGTGTTCCTGCCTCTCACCTGGTGACATAACATCAGCTCCCAATCACCATGAACAGGAACGAGTCACTGATGAGAATAACTGGATGGATGTAGCCCGCAGACATGGACCAAAAACAGAAGCAGCACACCTTCTCACAGCCTTGGTGTGAAATCCCACCACAGCCCGGGAAACCAGCTGATTACTCAGACACAGCTCTAGATTCAGTTTGTCATGAACATTTCATTTTTACACGTGTCCGTTTGTCCCTCTAGCACGCCCCATGACCTCTCCAGCATTACCTGTTGTGTCTGGACTGATGTTTTATTAAAACTGTCCCTCCCAGCCTGCTCTGCACCACCTGCCAGTTTTTGTTGTCCTGACGTCAGAGCTGTATTCTCTCTGCTTCCTGTTCGCTCCATGAGAGAAGGGAGGCCCACCACATCCTCTGGAAACCTTAGGGTTTTTTTTTCAGCTGGATGTAGGCCAGAGGAACAGTCCTGCTCTGGAACAGAACAATAGCACTGATCTCCTACTCGGGTTTACAGTCTGACCTGATTAACTCACAGCATAAATTTCACTAAGTACCTCGGTGCTGAGCAAGTTGAGTTGAGCAGGAAGAAAGTGTTTAACTTTGGCTGAAAGGCTCCTTGCATCAATAGGACTAAAACAAAAGATTCCACTCATGAGTGCTTCAGGCCAGGGTCATAGAGACCTGGTGTCTACCGCAGGCGTCAGTAACTGAGCTGATAAAAATATGTAAAGAGAAACTGACAATGCTGTAAAAGCTTTGAAATGAGAGAACCGGAGCTGTTTGAAGATGCTTTGTGTTGTCTATTTGGGTTATATTAACTAGCTAATAGGGCACCAAACATCAGCACCACCTACATCGTTATTAAGTGAAAAAGTGATGCTGATTATTTCATGCCTTTGAAATCTTTTTTCCTATTCTCCAAATGTGTGACTGTGAGCAGAAAACAACATCTGCTCCTTTAGCTGAGGAACTGTTGGGAACCTCAAGGTAATCAATTATTCAAAGTGCAGCACATGAAACATCCCTGACTGGGAGAGACGAGCTGAAGTGTTCGATTGTGTTCAGACCGATTCTCTTGTGTTGTTCTGATAGCAGAGGGTTATTCCCAGTCAGGCGGACAAGTTAAACTTCCTAAATCTGTTGATGTTCTTACTGCAGCATAGAAATAGCAAATAACCTTTTGTTTTTTTAATGAAAATAGTTTATATTATATACATTATATATATATATTCCTTAGAAAAACAGGGTGTTATATTTTTGTATGTGTGAGATTGTGGAGGGAAGTGACAAAGGCAAGACTTGTTAAAATAATGTTCGTAGGTTTGTCAGAATTCATCCTATTTTCTTTTAAATTCTATTTTGTCTTTCTTTTTACAAAGATGGCTTTCGGGCCTCCTCTTGTTTACCAGAAAACAAGTTGTCCACGACAAAAACATTAGTGCACGTGCATGCCGTTCTATATGACACAGATGATCTGTAGTTAGCATTCCACCAAAGCTGTTTTTGTCCACATAAATGTAACAAACATCCGGTCACATTACCTGTGAAGCTTTATACCGTAAATCCTCTAATATTAGCCTGTATTCAATTAACGGCCGGGTATCATATTTTGGCCGGTGTTGGAGTCGGCGATGGTGAATAATGGCCGTTTTTTTATTGTGGCTGGGTGGAATGTGGTAACAAGCAAGTACGGGGGGCGGTTGTGTCATCCGTCTCACTTTTGATTTGCCAGCGATAGACCGCGAGGGTAACTTTAACCATGCGGAGACGAAGAGGAGGCGAAAATTTGATATCAAGTTCAAAGAGAATGTGCCGATTATGCTGCAGAACACTCTGGGGAGCAGTAGCAGGGGTTGTATGAACTAGTCGACTAGTGGACTTCACTGCTCTATAGTGACTTGTTATGCCTGTCATCGACTAGTCGCTGTCACGTGATAATGACCGGCAAGATGCAGCCCTCGGAAAAGACAGCAGCCTGCTGTCAGCAGGTGAAAGCTCCTGAGTGTCGGGAGGCAACGCGGTGTGCCAGAGCGTCGGTACTGACACCCGCCGTAAAACAGACATTTAACCAAATCGTGACGTTTACCCTCTTGCAATTTAACCTTCCCCTCACCCCCATCCTAACCTTAACCTGCTTGCTCATGCAAAGCTCTGATTGTTGACGCGCTCCAGACATCTGCGTCCTGAGCACGGCCACAGTAACATTATCAAATCAGGTGTCGCCACCTCAAAAACTAATTTAACACGCGATCGTTCATGTCGGCTCATTTCTTTTTATGTTTTCTGTCTTTTATTTGTGCCTGATGCTTTTCGCTGCTGTGGAGCGGGGCGCATCACCTTGTCCTCCGGTGACGCACCTCACCGGTGCGCCGGCGCGCACCCTGCTGTTTTAGCGGTCGGTAGATCTTTTAGAACTGCAGTTCAAAGGTAACTCATGAGGTGAATATATATGAACCCAGGTAGCAGTTTTTCTTCAGGACTGAGAGGAGATGCAGGAAGATAATAAACAGAGACAGGACAGAAAAATAGTCAAATAAAAACAAGTTAGTTTTTGTACCTGGTAGTTGCAACAAACAGACACCATTGAAGGTAATCAGAAGTGAGGAATAGAAATTGAAACAATTATTTTAATGTTTAGAGCAGCAGGAACTCCGAGAGGCTGCAGGCGCATCAGTGAGTTTGCGGCCGTTGCGCAGGGGGAGGGGGGAGAGGGCTGAAGCAGAAACTACCGTTGTTAAAAGAAATGTGTTTAACTTTGAAAATGTGGACGCAATTTTAATTGTCAAAAACTCCAGCGAACCAACCGAACTCAAATAGAAATTGAGGCCTGCCTCTAATTCTGGCCCTCCTCCCAATAAAGGCCTGGAGCTTGATGAGCTTGAGTAAAATACAGGCCCGGGCCTGTATTAGAGGATTTACGGTATCCACGACCTCAGCACACTGCAGGAAAGGACCTGGTTAGGTTCGTCAGTATCTGTCTGCATCAGGTCGAAAGCTTTAACAGCTAACTGTACCTGTCTGATAGTACTTTAAAATAACATGCCTGACTGAAATATTTAAAATGATCCCTTACTCTATTTCTAATATTTAGACCCAACGGGCCACTAACATTTACACGTAAATGGAAAATGATTTGGATAAATGCTATTGTTCAAGAAATATGAGTGATGTCTGTTCTGCCCAGGGCTATGCAATGTTCATAATTTAGGGATAAAAAAATGTGTTGTAATTCATCTTTAAGATTTCATGCAGGCAAAGGTAATTCCTATACAGTGAGTTACTTTTTATCTTACTTTGAAGGTGTAGACTTTTGTCACAAGGCATTATGGGTAGCAGAAGCCCTTTGTCATGAGAGAAGAAACGTTTTATTAAGAGAAGACCTGCCTCTCAATGATTAACCTCATCTTTGTGTCAAATCTTATCTACACCAGTTATTACCTACAGTACACTGTTCTTTTACTGATTTTATTGACTTCTCATGGTTGGTTCTTTGTGTTTTGCTCTAGTTGTTTTATTCTTTTAAATTATTCTTTTAACCTTATATGTTTTTACCCCTGTACAGCACTTTGGTCAGCTCACATGCTGTTTTTAAATGTGCTTTATCAAATAAATGGAATGGAAAGCATTGACTGTAAGTTTATAGAACGTTCTGGTTAACTTTGTATGTTTTTTAGGATTTAGCTTAAAGTACTGTACATTAACAGAACAATGATCCTAACAGTCCAATTAATGTTTTAAATACTTAGAAAATGACAGTTATTACTGACAAAAGCTAAAGTTAACAATTTTAAGTTTCAGTCAGTAGTATTTGTTGTATTTATTAACATGATAAAGAGCAAATCATTTGTTTCTTGTTTGTTCTTAGTTTCACTCGTCCTTTTCACCGAGCTTTGAGTCACTGTCACGTTCTGAGGATGTTTAGGACCCAAATATGCAGATACCCAGATGACAAGAGGCATAAGTAGATTCAAAGTAAAAATCCTTTTATTTGGAGGATAAAGAACAAAAAGTAATCCAAGGCAGCGAGCCAAAGTCCAATAAGTCCCGGGGAACAGGAACACCCAAAGCTCTTCTTAGAGCACAAAAACCTGGAGACAAAGCTCAACCAAGAGCACGAAGACCTGAAGGCAAAAGCTCACAACAGAGCACGAGCAACGCTGACAACATACAACAATGAACTGACACCAGACACAGACAAGACAGGGCTTATATACACAGGGAGAAGTGATTAGGGAAAATGGCGGCAGGTGTGTGGAGTGAGAGCTGGAGGGAAGACAGGTGAACCTAATAATCAAAATGGGCAAACAGAAACAGAGGAGGGCAAACTAAACCTAAAGGCTGCGGGAAGAATTAACACACACACACACCTTCACACAGACACAAATGCACTAATATAAACAGGAATGGGGAATGGACAAGCACACACACACAATGAACTGGGGAATGGACACACACCCACACACAGCTGGGGACAAAGAGGCTGGAGCTGCAACTTGGGGCACAGAGGATAACTAAATGAACACTGGACCTGAGGGGGTGATAAAAAGGTCTACAAACAGAAGACATCATATAGAGACGCAGACATGACACATGAGGACGCTAGAGGACACAAAAGGAGCACCTAGAGAACAAATGGACGACAAAAGGAGACACATGAGATGAGACGCCGACACAGACCATGACAGTCACGTTTGTAATGACTTGTAAACTGACAAGTGGATTATTAAAGGAGCAAGACGCTCAGCTTCCTGGCTCATGAAAACCGAGTTTGGCTTGCTGTTGAACTGCGTTAACATACACGGTGTATCCAACACGTAGCGATAACAGTACAACGTCAGTTGATCCTCTAATCTATGATAATGATTGGCTTGAAGTGGAATGAATAACAAAAACACTTTATGAAATACAGCTACGAAGTTGAAAACAGTTCTATGCAAAATTTTTGCACATGTGCAGAACTTATTGCAATGTTTTGTAAAAGTGCTTTTGGTTAGAAACCTCTGTACAAAACAATAGATGCCTTATAACATGTAGCACTGTATTGTTGAGCTAAACTAAACTAAACTGAACTAAACTAAACTTGTCAAACCATCACGCATCTCAAAATTGATCTCATTCCTCATAAACATCTCTCCGTCAGTTTTTTTCATTCGATCATCTGAGTCTGGGTTGAGGGGTAGGGTTATGATCACACGTTCTTGAATGAATGCTTTAATGCAAATTTATGTATTAATTTATTTAGGAAAGCCAGTCATTCATCATGTAAATGAAGAAATGTGTGTGTGTGTGTGTGGGGGGGGGGGGGGCATACAGTGTTTGAGACACATACACAGGATATTTGTGCAGACTGGAGTCAGAAGCGAGCTGGTGAGTGAGTCACAAGGTGGCCCAAGGAGGCTCATACCCCTGATCTGACGTACACACACAGTATGAGCTCACACACACAGTCACACCTCCCTAACCCAACTCACTTTGCCTGCCTCTGTCTCACTTGCACACTAAGAGGAGGAACCCTGGTCCTGTAGTGCCGAGGAGAACCAGACTGTCCTGATGACTGAACTGTAGTGTCACTGGACCTGCTCGTGTGTCTGTGTACATCTATGTAGTTATGTGTGTGTGTGTGTGTGTGCTGCTCTGGTTGAAGGACTGGATAATGGTGTAGCCGTAATTCCCATCCTCACCTCGACACCGTGGACAAAGTGAAGTGTTCCATTATGGGATCAGTAATATGTAAGTGATGACCATATGAGATGTGCATGTGTGTGTGTGTGTGTGTGTGTGGGTAGAGAGAGTTAACAGTAACTAGTATAACTTATGAGGACTCATTTTCATTGACCACATCCCTTTCATCAGTGAGAGGTTGCATATACTGTATATAATGTGTTTAAATACCAAGTGTTGGATCTGCGATCATACTTGGTTATTACTGACTTTAATGTTGTTACAACCTGCTGGTTTACCTCAAACTGAATAAAACAGCAGCAAGACATGTCAGAATAGTTGTAAAATCACAACTCCAGTTTTTAAAAACACATTTATTCTTTATTTAAAATTTTTGTTCACATTCCAAACGTTCTAACTTTCAGAACTCTGAACAGAACTAAACCGTTATTTTAAACATGTTTTGGCAGATATATTGCAGGAATGTTACTAGGACTGTGTAGGACCAGACCGGTGCTCTCAAAAGAACAGCATAAATAAAGTTTTTAAGACATGCAGCTAAAGAAATTCTGTCTGAAATTGGAACATAAAGATAGAAACCTAGCCTCACACCTCCCTGGTTGAATGATCTGCTGCTAAATAGATTCACAATCTGCTTTAAATTAGAAAATATTTTTTGGCTTCATTAAATGTCTAAAATGCATGATGTGTTTGCTGTGTAAGAACCTGCAGCTCAGAGATAAAAGTCCACTAAAGAGTCAAAACAAAAAGGGTTGGCGTTCTGCTACTGCAGCTGTGTCCATGCACTAATGAGGAAAATAACCAAATGTATTCATGAGAAATCTAACCTAGGGAAAAAATAAAGGTAGTTTCCAGTAGAAACCCGTTTATGGAAACTGTTGGAATCCTAAAACACTCCAAAAGACTCAAAACTTGTTAAATATTCATTTAGTTGTTAATTAGAAGTATTTTTATGACAGTATTATTGTGTTACTTTAATTATTTACACTGATAGAGATAGAATAAAATGTTTGTTCTCAGCGTTTACCACTACTGCTTGCTGCCAACAGCCTTCTGTTTTCTTCTGACGCACGTGGCTTAACAAGAGACAGGCTGTTGGAGTGAAAACACAGCCTGTGGCTGCCGAGCAACTGTTAAGATATTATTTTGGGGGATGTAATGCCTGAGTAAACTCTCACTTCTCTGATTTTAGACTTGAAGAAAACCCCTAGGTCTAATAATGTGCTGCTTTTACTTAGCAACACAAGTATTCGCTGATGGGAAAGGGCTTGAGAAATGCAAATAAATCAGGCTGATTAATGTTGGCTTTGCCATTGTCGTGCCATCAGGGGGGTAAAAATCCACTGGTGGAATAACCTGGTTCAGTATATTCAGGAAGTCTGACCTCTTTCTCTGGGCACATAACGTTTAAAGTCAACTTCACTAGAGAAGCCCTTTGTAATGATTATTTCGGATTATAACACAGTGGCTCGGCGGTATGGTTGTCTGCCCTGAGACTGGGAGATTGTGGGTTCAAATCCATGGTTGGGTCGTACCAAATAGTTTAAAAATGAGACCCAGAGCTTTCCTGCTTGACACTCAGCCTTGATGAGTTCCATTGGCGGGTTAAACCAAATCGTTCCTGGGCTGTGTCTGCAGCTCACTGCTCCCCCAGGGGATGGGTCAACTGTGGAGACATAATTTCACCGGCGCGTGACGACTAATGGGATTTTACTTGACTTTAACTGCATAATGGGCCACTCTGAGCTTAACATGCAGGCTGAACATGAAACGAGTCTCCTACACCTATCTCCTGCATTAGCTTCTGGTGAAACTCTAGGAATTGAAGAGCCTGACAGATCTACGTCACACTGTCACTTAACACTCATGGACTCACCCATCTTGGTTAACGACGGGGAAGGCTGTTGTTGCTTTAGCGTCCAGGAAACAGCAGAGAACTTCTCGGCTAGTAGAAGCTCATGAATACGTAGATGCCTCATTGAGCGCTGGATAACGTAAGGGCATCACCGCCATATTGGATGGGTCTTCTCACTCTCTAAAGTCAATGCACAGTGGGCAACTGCCTGTTTTTGTGTAGCCTATGGTTGCAACAACTGGCTGTGCTATTGAAAACAGATCTCGTGGGATTACTATTGACTTTTTTAGCCTACCTGATGAGATTTTATATTTTAATTCATTTAAATTTGTTTTGTTTATTATATTTATATTTTAATGATCATGCCATACTATGTGTCTGGTTTTGTGAAAAAGCTTGTCAAAATGTATTTTTTTAGTTGGGTAAGCGCCATCCTCAGTAAGTAAGTAAGTAAGTAAGTAAGTAAGTAAGTAAGTAAGAAAGTAAAGTTTATTTATATAGCGCCTTTCACAGATATAAATCACAAAGCGATGTACAACATGAGTAAAATCAGGGCAAATATCTCAAACCAATAAAAACATCATAAAAACAATAACAGTGACAACAATAGTAACCAAAATCAGGAGTAAAAACAAAGTCAAGGTGTGAACAAGAACAAAGCCATCTTTTAGAATATTTAGCGGGGGAAAGCCTGGATGAAAAGGTGAGTTTTAAGATGTTTTTTGAAGACCTCTACAGATTTCAAGAGACGGAGATTTGAAGGTAGACTGTTCCAAAGTCTGGGGGCAATAGACCGAAAGGCCCTGTCCCCTTTGGTTTTTAGTCTGGTTCGAGGAACAGCCAGGAGGTTTTCAGATGTGGATCTAAGGTTCCGAGAGGTGGTGTGTGGGGATAAAAGCTCAGATAGTTAGCTTGGAGCCTGGTTGTTAAGAGCTCTATAGGTCAGGACTAAAACTTTAAACTGTATTCTATATTCTACCGGGAGCCAGTGGAGGGACTGTAAAACTGGAGTGATGTGAGCTCGTCTGCTGGATTTGGTTAGGAGTCTGGCTGCTGCATTTTGGATGGCTTGAAGGCGTGAGAGGGAGGTTTTGCTGAGACCAGTAAAAAGAGCGTTACAGTAGTCTAAGCGTGATGACACAAAGGCATGGATGATTTTTTCCAGATCTGCAGTAGAAACCAGTTTACGGACTTTTGAAATGTTTCTCAGTTGGAAGAAACAAATCCTCAGTAGAAATGTGTACACTGGGGATGAATGGAGACCCATCTAAGATGGGTTCAACAGGCAGTTCCAGTCCACGGGGCGTCTGCGTATATATATATATATATATATATATATATATATATATATATATATATATATATAGATAGATAGATAGATAGATAGATAGATAGATAGATAGATAGATCTGTGGTAGAAGCCAACCGTTAGCATTAGCAACTCCACCACACAAATTAACTAACTTAAGCTTCTGTTATTTGTTGAGATAAAACATAAACTTGGCAGAGTAAACAGAGTCAGTGGTAGTCTTATTGCTGTTATCCAAGACGATCTTTCACTCCAGGCAGCAGGTTAAAGGAATTCCAGGAATGCTAGGCCTTTTAATTAGGATCAGAGTTTGAGCATCACTGTGTGAACCCCGTGATTTACACCTTCAGACACATTTATTTCTGTTTTCATCTTTCTGTTGAGGAATGAAAAAAGCTCCAAGAACCTCATCAGTTCCTGTCACACCAGAGATGAGAGGTCCAGTACGTGTATAATTTACTTCCGAAACAGGCAGCCTGTTGAACCTGTATTTGAAGTTGACGTCAAGAAGCCCATGCGTGTGTGTATGTGTGTGTGTGTGTGTGTGTGTGTGAGGAAGAATGAGAGGAGACCTGCTATCTGCAGATCCTGTCATTAGACATCCTCTGATTGTTTACTTGTTCTCCCACCTTCTTCCTGAGAACCAGTGGAAGCCTAGCTTACCCCCCCCCCCCCCACACACACACACACACACACACACAGCGCCGACCTTGAGGAACAGCCACCCAAAAATAACCCAAGCCGTGAATTCTGTACTGCATGTGAGCTTTAAAAAAATGTTTTTGTGTTGTTGGTTTCCTGGGTAACAATGAGATTAGTTGTGTTTCAGGACAGAAACACGAAACAGAAAAGCGAGTGATGATGTGAAAATATGTACAGAAGGAGGAGGGAATGATGGAACTCATAGTTCTTCAGTTGTGGTTTGCTATTTCAAGTTCACAGATCTCTAGTAACAGGTTACAACAGTATTAGGGCAGAGCATCACCAATGAGCTACACTCGATGCCAACTTGTGCTCACATCTTTAAATTGCCCTCCTGTGTTATCTTCTGTGTTCCCATCAAAATATACATGAAGGTTCTTGGTATTCTGTTGATGGTAGACAACTTAAAACATCCCAGGATCTATGAGAGGGGCTTCATCACGGTCAATCCTTTGGTCCACAGGCTGGTGCGTGTGGTCGTACAGCATTGGGCAGTGGTTCTGTCCACCAGTAGTGGCTTTGGGCTCTGGTGTTACTGCCAGCTCCCTTCTATATGTCTTGATCAGGTATTGATCTGCATTCATCTTAGCAGCTATAAATGAGCCACCCACATCATTTTTATACGAATATAGGACTTATGCCGTCCCCTATTGTGTTCTACACATGGTATCAGGTGTTGTTTGATAAATGACCCACACCTGTATAGCACCTTTCTGAGTCAGAGGACTCCAAAGCACTTCACACTACAGTGAATCATTCATCCATTCACACACACATTCACACGCCCAAGGACACAACAGCAGAATTCTCTTGTCGGGAGCCGGGATTAAACCTGCAACCTTCCGATTACTGGACAACCCACCCTACCTCCTGAGCTACGGCTGGAATATGAAGTTATTGCAACAATGACAGGGAGAAGTCCTCAGACATGGGGCTCAGTTGACTGTTTATTCAAGAGAAATCAAATTTGATCTCACCAAAGATGGTGGATATATTTAAAAAAAAAAAATTAATAGGAAACTGAGAACAATTTAATGAATTTAAACAGATTTTTTTATTTCCCCTGATGTTTTTTAGTTCTCACATTGTGGAAGAGTAATGAACACATCCCTCCCCCTAAACACACACACACACACACACACACACACACACACACACACACACACACACACACACACACACACACACACACACACACACACACACACACACACACACACACACACACACACACACACACACACACACACACATTCATAAGCATCTGGGAGTACAGTAATGTTTACACTCCCTCAGGAAGTAGTCTCTAAAACACACGTGACAACTAAATAAGCATTGTGTTGAAAACAATCTGAGCAAGTTCACATGCTTATCTGCATAGGTTTGCATGTGCTTATTGTGTGTGTGTGTGTGTGTGTGTGTGTGTGTGTGTGTGTGTGTGTGTGTGTGTGTGTGTGTGTGTGTGTGTGTGTGTGTGTGTGTGTACAGATACTCTTAAAGGGAAAGATCCTCAAAATCAACAAAGGACAACATAGAATAAGCTTTTAAAAACACTTTAAAACACAGATTCAATCAACATAATTAACATTGTTCACGATGAGGGAAAGATGGGGCAAACAAACCCCACCATTGGACATATGTTGCACAAAGTCTGTTTATAATCTCACCTGAAACATCTTAGCATGGATGAGTACTCAACTGGTTTTATTCAGAGCCAAACAGAAATGGTTCTGATGATTGTAAAGGTCTGCGATGGGCTGGCTCTCTGTCTAGGGTGTACCCTGCCTGATTGCCCATTGACCTCTGGAGATAGGCACCAGAGCCCACCCACCCGCGACCTTACGTGGACAAGCGGGTTCAGGAAATGGATGGATTGTAAAGGTTCCTGGCTGCTGATGCAAGTTTTAACAGTGTTTGAAGATCATGTGACCTCTAGTGGCCATTAGTGGAACAGCATGTGATGTATTGACGAATAAAGATCTGGGACTTCTGTAAAAGGGTTTACATTCTTGTTTAATTTTTCTGTCTGTGGCCAATTAATTCAATTCAATTCAATTCAAGTTTATTTATATAGCGCCAAATCACGACAAGAGTCGTCTCAAGGCACTTCACATAATAAACATTCCAATTCAGGTCAGTTCATGAAGCCAATCAGAAATAATGTTTCCTATATAAGGAACCCAGCAAATTGCATCACTAGTCACTGACTAGTGTCAGTGACTATACAGCAATCCTCATACTAAGCAAGCATGCAGCGACAGTGGAGAGGAAAACTCCCTTTTAACAGGAAGAAACCTCCAGAGAATCCTGGCTCAGTATAACACACACACACACACACACACACACACACACACACACACACACACACACACACACACACACACACACACGACAAAGTAATGTGTCTATAGTTATATTGTGATGTCTTAGTAAATATTCTATTTGGTGAGAGATAAACTTTATTGTATTTATCCTAGTGGATCTATAATTAAATGGATAAACTAGTATTAGCACATCCAACGTCAAGGAAAGCAGAAAGTTATTATCAGGAGAGGGATGATGTTTAAGTGGTTAGCAGCAGTGTGCTAGATGATGGCCCCCTCCATGAGGCCACCACAGCTCAGCAGAACATTGTTGTAGCTTCTTCTGGGGAGAAAA
This sequence comes from Nothobranchius furzeri, assembly GCF_043380555.1. Classification (NCBI taxonomy): domain Eukaryota; kingdom Metazoa; phylum Chordata; class Actinopteri; order Cyprinodontiformes; family Nothobranchiidae; genus Nothobranchius; species Nothobranchius furzeri. Next base: position 57,681,834 of record NC_091756.1, on the reverse strand, counting down.
ACACTTAGAGAGAAAATAAAGTTAACAGCTGAAATTGCAGAAAATAATACAGTTAAAGAGCAGATTGTAGAAGAAAGCAGTAGAGTGTGAAAAGTGGTCAGTGTATCCTCCAGCAGGCTAAGCCTATAGCAGCATAACTACAGAGATGACTCTGGATAATCTATCCTATTTAGATGGAGGCGTGTTGGAGGCAGGGCAAGGGAGAGCCGTCTTTACCGACGATAATTATAATACAGTTCTAGGGTGTGGTATGTAGGGACAGCAGTAGCTCAGGAGCAGCAGGTTGTCCAGTAATCAGAGGGTTGCAGGAATGATTATTCTGCTGTTGTGTCCTTGGGCAAGACACCTAACCCATCCTGCCTGCTGGTGGTGGTTGGCTGGTGATGCCTGCGCTCATCAGCCTCGCCTCTGTCAGTGCACCCCAGGGCAGCTGTGGCTACATCGTAGCTCACCACTATCAGAGTGTGAATGTGTGTGTGTGTGAGTGGGGGAATGATACACTGTAGGTCAGGGGTCACCAACTCCGGTCCTCCACAGCCACCACCCTACACATGTTAGTTGTTTCTTTGATCCTACACACCTGATTGAAATGAACGAATAGTTAACAGGCCTGCGCAGAGTTAAACGCGCTATACAAGTGCGGGTCATTCATCATTTATTCTCCTCTTTCCATCTGAATACTCACTGAAACACGTAAACCCAGGTTTCTTCTTATTTGACTGAAGGGAAACTTTGTGGAAGGAATTTTAGGCTGTAAGGTTTCCTGTTCACTTTTCTCAGCCCAACATAACCCGTAGAAAAAATACAACTCAACACACGCTCTTGGCCAAGCATGCCATCTTGATAAAAAAAGAAACACACAGGATTGCGTGCGTGCGCGAGCACTCACACACACACACACACACACACACACACACACATGCTGCCGCTCAGATGAACTTCACTTTTCTGTCTTTCCTCTTCCTTTCTCTGTCTTACCCTAAGAACCCATCCTGCTTCTCTGGCTGGTGATTGGCTGCTTGCTGCTCAGAGTAAAACTGTTTTGCAGCAGGACCTGGAACAACTGACCACAGACACATGTAACTGTACAGTTCCCAAACAGCAACTTCTCTCTCTCTCTCTCTCTCTCTCTGTGTGTGTGGGCGTGTGTGTGTGTGTGTGAGAGAGAGAGAGCATTGGATTGAAATATGACTGAGGGTTTGAGATCAGTTCACCCGTACGTGTGGACTAACTACAGATGATCACAATGAAAACATGGCTGCTGTTGGGGGATTTTGCACATGGATGCTGTTCTGACCTCAGAGCTTTTGGATGCAGTTAGAATACGGCTTTTATATGGAATCACTGCTTTTCCTGAGTGGACTCCCTGCTGTGTGTGTGCCTCGGTCTGGGAGGTGTTACCATGAAGAGTGCCAAACATGTTATAGGTAACGCTCTCTATTGCTCCGAGACCTAAGAAGTGATTTATTCGGCTGTAGTTTTAATCTTCTATCCTGTTTAGAAGCATAGTGGAACTTTGTGTCTCAGCTGATGTCGGAAGATTTTCCACAAACTGAAACAAATCTGGAAAGGGTACACCTGGCCAACTGGACAGTACAGGTTTTATTTATCTTTGTAATGATAAAAAAAAAGGGATAAAAGGTAACAACACATGAGCTGACAAAGAAAATCCAGTCTGATGACACACCAGCTCTGTCGGATAATCCAAAAATCCTCCTCTGAAAGCTACAACTCTGTGTTTCGGCCGTCTCTCAGACCGAAGCCTTCTAATCTTCTTGAGAATGAACCGACCTTTTCAACAAAACTGTATTGAGGCATCACTAGTTCACTAGGAATGATATTTTCAAACGAACAAAGCAGAAGAAAACCCACTTTGATGTTGCTGCTTGAACATCTTTTAGAGCCCGTTTATCTGAAATATTACAGCTGCTTACAGTTTTTGGCTGGCTGTGTGAATCGTTGCCAGATGAGCTATAGGAATGCCATTTGTGCTTATTTGTTGGGTGATTGTTGTGCTTTTGGTGTAATTAACTTCATCTGTGCCTTATTTTTTTGTTATTTTAATCCGAGTCTTCCAGCTCCAGCAGAGCTGAATGTCTGTGATGAGAGTTCACCGTTTAGTCCCAGCTCCGGTTCAGGAGGAGTGAAACAGTTTGTTTAGAAAGCCCCCCCACTGTGTTTAAAGCGTCTTTGTGGCTTTGCCCCTCAGGTTCATCTCCACAAATAACAAATAACCTACCATCTGTCAGCTTCTCAGATCACACTGTTTCTGTTCAGCTCTGAAGAAGTCATCCATCACGTCTGTCTGAAGTGTTCCTTTCTACTTTGATGTTCAAACCGGAACGCCCCCTTTCATCCGCTCTGGTTGCATAATAATGTGTACCTCATGTTTCTGGAGTCTCAGTCTAAACCCAGTGTGTGCCGTAACACTCTACTGGGCCGCTTTTTCTCTTGAGTTGAGCTTTTTGTTGGGATTGGTTCAGACTTATATTCAACGTCGACTGTCTTTCAGTTAAAAGTTGGTGAACTTGGTTTTCTGTTCTTTCTTTTGTCTCCTTGTGTTCCAAACTTTAAATTAGACCATCTAAACTTGAAAGCCCATCTCTAGACCTCTGATTCCAGTAGGTATCTCTCATGACATAATTAACAGTAGAATCAGGTGTTTGTTCTTGTGATAATAGGAGTTTTGCCCTGTCCACATGTAGCCGGGGATCTGCCAAAACGTAGATATTTTTCTACGTTTTGGCCTGTCATCCACACGAAAACAGAGTTTTTTCACACGAAAACGGATCTTTTTAAAAACTCCGGCCAAAGTGAAGATCTGCGTTTTCTCCGTTTTGGGTGTCTGCGTGTGGACGGACAAAACCGGAGTTTTAAGGTCCGCAACGTCACTTTCCACGACAAAAAAATGCTGACATCACGTGTGCGACCTGTGTTTACACTAGCCGACAGCATGGATGCCCTTAGAGCTGCGCTCGCTTTATCAATTGTCCAAGCGCTTTTTGCTTGTTTGTTTTTGCAAGAGGAATTACTGCTCCTTGTGGAAGACCACAGACGAAGGACGAGGTTAAGAACGGGGGAAGTACTGCCGCCTACAGGTCTGGCATGTCCTTAACAACGTATTTATCCGGGTACGTGTGGACAGAGTTTGTTTTTTAAAACAAGGTGGTGTGGATGCAAGTTTCTGGAGGGGCGGATATTCGTTTTTAAAAACCCTGCTACGTGTGGACTAGTTCTAAATGAATCGGCATGTAATGGAAGCTTTGTGTGGAAGAACCTTGGGATGTCAGCAGACTCAGATATGAACAGAGATACATTGATTACTGAAGGCCACAATCAGCTGCTCTGCTGTTCTTCTCCTGACCATCTCCGACCCCTCTGCCCCCCCCCCCCCCCACACACACACACACAACCTATCCATTCGGGTTTCAGATGAAAAAAGTTGAATCAGGATGAATATGTCTTTTATTCTCATTGACAGAGGATGTTTTGTTCACTTCACACTGCAACTACAGATTCCTTATATCCACACGGTTTAATTAATCTGTTCTTAACATCTCATCTGAGAAGGGTTTGTTCCAGTCTTCTAGATATATCATATATTAACTCCAGAAGAAAAAAAAAGTTGCAGCCACAACAGGGAGACTGTGATGCATTAAGGCATCGTTAAAAAAAAAACAGAGTAGTTGAAAACTCTGAAGAACAAAATGTCTTAACCAACTTTGAGGCGTATGCGAAAGTAAAATGCTAGAAGAGTGAGATTGTTTTACTAGAAACATCTCAAACATTCATGGGGTTCACAAGTTCAAATCCTGGAGCAGCCGGTTTGCAGTTAGCATGTTCTTCCCGTGCAGTTGTGAGTTTACTCTGGACTAATGACTGTTTTTGTGTCTCTGTGTGTCCTCTTTGAAAAAAAAATTATGCCGCCAACTTGCTGCAACGCCGTGGTGACAGGCCTAGGTCAGACCGTGGTGGTGATGTAGCGAAATCGTGTACTTTATACTAAATATTATGTGATCGCAGTATGAAGGGGGTATGTGCTTTATAACTGTAAAGCACACTGAATTGCCTCTGTGTTTGAAATGTGCTCACAACCACCTTCCTCACGATCCACTGATTTCCCTCTTTCCTATTCACTCTCTCTCTTTCTTAACATTTTTTAAAATCACAATTGTCCCGCTCTGAACTTGAGACAGTTCTCCACACCTTCATCTCCTCACGCTTAGACTACTGTAACTCTCTTTTCACGTGTCTAAGCAGAACCTCCCTGAACCGTCTACAGGTGGTTCAGAACGCCTGTGCTCGGCTTCTGACCAAGTCCTCCAAACACCCCCACATCACCCCGCTTCTCCTCCAGCTTCACTGGCTGCCAGTCAACTTCAGGGTTCATTTCAAGATCCTGGTTCTGGTCTATAGGGCCTTACATGGACAAGCACCATCTTACAGAGGTGATCTTCTCAGTCCCTACACCCCCAGCAGGTCCATGAGGTCCAGTGATCAAAGCCTACTGGTTGTGCAGCACCAGGCTAAAGACCAAAGGTGACAGATCATCTGCTGCTGTGGCCCCCAGACTCTGGAACTCTCTCCCCCTGAGCCTGAGATCAGTGGACTCAGTGGTCTCCTTTAAAAAGCAGCTGAAGACTCACTTATTCAGGCTGGCTTTTGTATGACCTTCTTCACCTCTCTCTCTTTATTCTGCTCTCCCCACCTATTCCACCTTCCTCAGGATCCACTGGCTTCCCTCTTTCCTGTTCACTCTCTCTCTTTCTTTACCTTTTTTTAACCACAATTGCCTATTTTTGCTCATTTGAAATATATTTTGAAACATTTTCTAAATGCTTTTTTATATTTTAACTTTTTTGTTTTTGTGAAGCGCCTCGTGATTTTTATCTTGAGAGGCGCTGTAGAAATGATACTTTCTTCTTCTTCTTCTTCTATAAATAAAGCTGCCTTTCCTATAGGCGGTCTCTGTGCTGCTGCAGATGTACCATTTAATTTGGACATAACTTGGTTTTTATTGCGATGGAAGCTGTGCTTGTTACGTTTTTGTGTTCCCCCCCCCCCCCCCCCCCCCCCACACACACACACACACTTTTTCCAAAGTCAAGTTTTGACCCCTGCACTTTTTACCATCCAAAAACAATATTATTTTATATTAAATTGACTGGTTGAGCTCTAGGACTAAGCGGAAAACAACCATTTGGGTTGAAGCCTGTTTCCCATTAGAACATACTGTAAAGTTACACCCCCCACCCCCCCCTCGTGTCCCCTGCACTTCTAAAGTGAAAATTACGTCCATGGTTGTTGGCACTCAAAGCCTTTTTTTAACAAGCTTATTTTATTGAACTAGTGTTAGCAAACTGAAACCTGATTGAAATGAATTTGTTTTCCAACAACCTTCCAGAAGACTGAAATATGTCATTTCTGGTTGGTACATTTTTACTCTGGGGGCAAAAATGGAAATACCAAAGTACTAAAATACTGTAAGTGCACATTTTGGAGGTCTTTCACATTACCTTCATGTCTCAGTGACATGATTTCTGATCAGAGAGACGTTGAACTCCGCTGAAGTCAGACATCCCTTCTTAAATGCACCGAACATGAAGTGAGTAGAGACTCGGTGTCTGGAATAAAGATAAGTCAGTCTTTTGTGCGAATGTTGAACATGTTTACTCAGAATATGGTGTTCCCTGAACTAGTCCTGAGAGGAGCTACCTCAAACACTGATACGAGTTTTCTGGCGGAGTCGTCTTTTGATTAAATTTGATGTTCTCCTTTTTGGTCTCCCCCATAAATCCCTCCATCGGCTCCATCTCCTCCAAAATGCTGCTGCACGGATCATCACTCGTACCCCCTATAGAGATCACATCAGCCCTGTTCTTCAGCGTCTCCACTGGCTGCCTACTGAACACAGAATCTCATTCAAAATCCTGCTTCTCACCAACAAATGTATCCACTGTCTCGCCCCTCCTTACCTCTCCGATCTCATCCACGTTGCTGTCCCATCTCGCTCCCTCAGGTCTTCCTCTGCCATTCACCTCGTGGTTCCTCCTGCTCGTCTCACCACCGTTGGAAACAGAGCTTTCAGTCGCTCTGCTCCTCGGCTCTGGATCTCACTTCCTCCTGACATCCGAAACACTGACTCCCTCCTCTCATTCAAATCCAAACTCAAAACTCACCTGTTCAACATGGCTTACACTCTCTAGCCCACAAACTCTTTACTCTGACAATTATAGCATACTTTTTGTAATTTAATTGTTTAAATGATCTTATTCTTATTTGTGTGTAAGTTTTATCATGTTTTGTGATGTGACCTTGGGTTTTGAAAGGCGCCTATAGATTAAATGCATTATTATTATTATTATTAACTTCTCTGACTACGTAATAGGATACTAATAGTGGATGTTTGTTTGTGTAACTGATCGGTGTGTTTCTTCTCGTAGACGAGATCATGCAGCAGGACATCAGGCCTCTTCTGGCTGTGGACATCATAGAGCAGCTTCATCGCCAGTTTGCATTGCTTTCAGGTCAGTAAAGACTCGTTTGTCCCATAAGCTGTGCCTGGAATAGTAGAAATATCAATCTTTAAACATTTTCTAAATGCATTTTTTATATTTTAACATTTTTTTTGTTTTTGTGAAGCGCCTCGTGATTTTTACCTTGAGAGGCGCTATAGAAATGATATTTTCTTCTTCTTCTTCTTCAATCATCATAAAATGTGTGGTTTCAGCAAGCTTTATTTATAAAGCAATTTAAAAACAGCCAACATAGACACTGAAACATTAAACAAAGACAACATAAATGCAATGAAACCTAGTAAAACATGTAAAATACACTAAAACTGAAAACAAAGTACACAACTCATACTGAGAACACCAACGTAGAACGATGAACTCCATATGGACTGTGACATGGAGATGAAATTAAAGGTTGAATGTGGAAAAATGTAATAAAAAGCTGGGTTTATGTTTACAATGTAAACTACATGGTGGCACAGTTGTTAGGACTGTTGCCTCGCAGCACAAAGGTTGCTGGTTCGAAACTCGGCTGCAGCCTTTCTGCGTGGAGTAGCGTGTTTTCCCCGTGCATGCGTGGGTTTCCTCCGGCTACTCCGGTTTCTCCCACAGATCACAACGTGCCCTATAGGTTACAAATTGTAAGTCGTTTTGGATAAAAGCGTCTGCCAAATAAATAAACATAAACAAATAAACATAAACATCTACCAGCCAATAGAGGGCACTGTTGCGGGATGCCAAACAGTCCCCTCAGTACAGTGAGGCTGGCACTGTGGAAATGGCGGACTCGGCAAGTCAAGCGAAGGTGACGAATCATTTGCTGCTGTGGCCCCCAGACTCTGGAACTCTCTCCCCCTGAACCTGAGATCAGTGGACTCAGGGGTCTCCTTTAAAAAGCAGCTGAATACTCACTTGTTCAGGCTGGCTTTTGTGTGACTTTCATCACCATCCTCTCCTTATTCTGTTCTTTCCACCAACTCCACTTTTCCTGGGATCAACCGATTTCCCTCTTTCATATTGTCTTTCCCCCCCCTTTTTTTTTTACATTTTTTAATCGCAATTCTTTTCAGATTTCAGCCATATTTTTAATCTTTTTTTTATATTTAAAAATGTTTGTTTTCTTTGAAGCGGAGGAGAAGGAGCGACCATAAAAGATCTAAATCCAGAGTGAGTTTAGGTGAAGCCTACAACAGATGAAACCAAATAAAACATGTCACTCATCGGCAGTGAATCTGGTATCCCGACGACTGGAAACCCTGTTCTATTGTTGCAGCTACAACCTCCACACACTAGATGTCGCTTTGGTGTTCGTGTTCCGTATTCAACCTTTAACTGTAAAAAAAAAAAGATATATATATTTTCCCATGCATTTGTGAAAGTAATGAGAAGGTGCACAACAAAGTCCATTTAGCCCCAAGACCGTCTTGTTTGATGCAGCTGTGGGGCCAGGACACCATCAGGTGGACGGTGAATAAAACATTTTTGGGGTTGATGTCCAAGACACTTCCCAAACCCTAATCGTATGAGAACTTGTGGTCAGTTCTGGCAAACTTCAAGCATCATTCATGAAAAATGGGCAGACATCACCTCACCTGACACACTGTGGAGTAGAGGTCGACCAGTATTGGGTTTTTCTATACCAGTGCTGATATGGGGTCATGGTCAGCTGATGGCCGACGTGTGCTGTGTGATTGAAAATAATCTTTTAGAGCATTTATTATGCCACGGTTATCCAGGAACATGAATTTACTTTTTCAATAAATTCTGCATTCGCATTGGGCTGCTCTTTTTACTGGTCTCAGCAAAACCTCCCTCTCACGCCTTCAAGCCATCCAAAATGCAGCAGCCAGACTCCTAACCAAATCCAGCAGACGAGCTCACATCACTCCAGTTTTACAGTCCCTCCACTGGCTCCCGGTAGAATATAGAATACAGTTTAAAGTTTTAGTCCTGACCTATAGAGCTCTCAACAACCAGGCTCCAAGCTACCTATCTGAGCTTTTATCCCCACACACCACCTCTGGGAACCTTAGATCCACATCTGAAAACCTCCTGGCTGTTCCTCGAACCAGACTGAAAACCAAAGGGGACAGGGCCTTTCAGACTATTGCACCCAGACTTTGGAACAGTCTACCTTCAAATCTCCGTCTCTCTAACACTGTAGAGGTCTTTAAACATCATCTAAAAACTCACCTTTTCATCCAGACGTTCCCTCCCTAAATGTTTCAGAATGATGGCTTTGTTCGGGTTCACACCTTCACTTTGTTTTTACTCCTGATTTTGTTTTCTACTTTATCACTGCTATTGTTTTTCTGATGTTTTTATTGGTTAGAGGTATTTGCCCTGATCTTTATCATGTTATACAGCGCTTTGTGATTTATATCTGTGGAAGGCGCTATATAAATAAACTTTTACTTACTTACTTACTTACTCGTGGATGTGCCTGACTTAAAATTGGCTTTACTAAGGAGGTATATTTGCCGATGCCGATATATAAAAAAAGCTAAATATCATTCTAATAGGTCGGCCGACCGATCTACCGATCTACTCCTACGGAGGAAACTCGTTTCAGCTGCTTGTCTCTGGGATCTAATTATTCTCATCCAAACCTGGTGATCCGAGGTGAAGGTGGGAGAGTTGGAGGCACTAGTGTCAGGAGTCTTGAGCTGCACCTTATTTAAAAAGCTGTTGGGAGAAACATTAAAACATGACCTGTTAAACACTTTTGCAGGTCTGAAATGAAGAAAAAAAAATGTTTATTCAAAATAAAGTTAAACTGAAAAGACAAAACCTGAACTATGCTGCAACGTGCAAAGTAAAAAGAAAAATAAATTGCTGTTATGCAACTCAGTGTTGCAACATGACTCTGTGCTCCAGCCAGGGAAAGGATTTCTCATTAAAAACAGAATAACACTACACAAAAACATAAAGCACAAATCAGTGTACACTGTAAAGTGGAAGCGGCTGTTTCTGTCTTCTGATACATTCGGTATCCTCAAGCATTACTGCTGAGATGACCTGAAATAGGCATCAGCGCTGTTTTAATGCGGATATTATTGAAATGCTCGTGAATAATGTTTCTATGCATCCTTGTACATTTATTCATCCACTGAAATTAAACGTCCAGCCAGGAACTTTCCACATGCCACCCCAGTTCTGCTGGGTGCCCTCAGACTTTCCAGATGTTCTTTAGTGTTGAATCAGCAGCCTGTGGCGGTTCTGCTGAGATGCCTTTCATTCCTTTTTTTTCCATTCTCACAAAACAGTCAGAAGAACTCACTCAGCATTTTTATTCACAATCACTGGAGGACAAACAAGCCCAGCTTTCACCAAAGTTTTGTGTCTAAAGTTTTGGTTCTAAACGTGAACGGGACGCTTCAACTTCTGTAAACAAGCCTTCTTTTTTGTTCCCGACTCCATCCTGGAGTCGATGTAGTCCAACACAAAATCACTTACATATACAATAATGCACAAATATTTGTTTTAACTTTGGGTAGAGTAAACCTGCCTTCTGGTACATGTCTAGTGGCATAACTGTGTCCTTCAGAGCTGAAACTGAGCCCCAGATGAAGAACTTGTGCTTCTTTAGTTATGTTCCTTGTAATTTTAACAGAGATGTTGTGAATATATCGGTTACCTTTAGCCATGACAGTGTTTTATGCATCCAGTTCCCTTTAGTCCTGAATGTGCACCGAAGTGCACATCGAGCTGCTCTATTTTGTTTCTACAAAATTAAAACTGCTTAGCGACTGTCAAGGTCACCGTCAACTACTATGCTGCTATTCTAATGCCATTTTTTTACATGATATGGTAGCTGCTGTTCTGTATATAGTGTGCTAGTCGGCATATATTACTTTCTATTATTTTGTCACTTAGTAGTGTTTTTGTTACTTACTATTGTGTTGTTAGTTACTTACTATTGTTTTGTTACTTACTATTGTTTTGTTTTAGGGGACCTTTATATTTAGAGGTATTATTGTATTGTGCACCAAGGGAGTGGCACTCCAATTTCGTTGTATCCTGTACAATGAAAATAAAGGCTATTATTATTATTATTATTTTGGACTATTTGTGAAGCGTTTATGTGCGTATCTGAAGCACAAGGCCAAATCTATGAGCAGCTGTGACAATACAGATGTTTGTAGAACCTCCACCAGCATGTTGAGAGGTAGTAAATGAGCGCATCTTCTAACCATAGAAAGACCTGTACATGTCCGGTGCACCATTTTACTAATAAGACTTGTCCATGATAACTTGTCTATTTAATAGGGATGTGTATTTTTGAAATTCTGGCGATACGATACATATCACGATACAGGGGAGACGATACAATATATCACGATATATTGCGATACATTCAGTCAGACGTTACAAGCAATTTTTTTTACTGAATTTATTGTAAGAATGTTCAATAAACAGTCCAAACTGATACGTAACATGTTTAACATGAGGTATCTGAACCATGATGGAGGGATTTGCATTTCAATGGTGGAAACAAAACCCGTTGCACACTGCTGCCAACTAGCGGGTGGCGATTGAATTGCACAAAACGAAAAGAAAATACACAAATGTTTGCATGTAAATTCTTTCAGGAATTATGTACACGGCTTTTGAATATCAATGTAATAATGACAGGAAAAAATATCACGATATATTGCCATATCGATATTTCCGATACACGGCTTTTGAATATCGATATAATATTGCTGGGGAAAATATCACGATATATTGCCATATCGATATTTTCTTACATCCCTACTATTTAAGTACCCAGAAGCCTGGTTTGTAGTACTTGCTCAACACATGTCTGTGGCAATCAACTTCAATTTGGGCTCATCCGACAACATGAACCTGGTACCAAAGACAACACTTTTTGTCTTGCCAGCATTAAGCACCAACTTGTTATTTTTTACCCCTTCATTCACCAACTTGAATTCCTCCAGTAAGACAAGTTCCTCAGCTGTCGCTTACATCGCAATCTGTGCCTTCTTTAAAGCCATTGGCAAATAGTTTGTATATATGGAAAACAGGAGTGGTCCCAGGCAAGAACAAGACTGGCTCATGTGACATGATGAACCTTCAGCAAACTTCTAAGAGCTTTATAATTCAGCTTGATAAGGAGATAAGTAAATCTGTTAGACAGGGTGAACAAATCAAAAGAAAAAAAAACTTTTACATGGTTTTCTTTAGAAGTCATAAACAGACACCCCCCACTCCTAGCTTCCCTCAGCTCAAGGGCGCCCTCTTGTGATCTTATGTGTTGACTGATTTATTCTTGCCTTAGCTGAATGTGCTAAACAACAACATTGTTGTGTTAAAAATTTGACATCTAACAAATGTGTTGTCCACCTCTTCTGGCTTGAAACCTAATGCTGCTGCTGAGGCGGTGAGCAGAAGGGAAACTTTTATATAAGTCTAGTAACATACCATGCCAAATGCTCACGCAGCTCCAAGCCATGCTCAAATCAAATCAAATCACATCACTTTTATTGTCACGTCACATGTGCAGGTACACTGGTACAGTACATGCGAGTGAAATTTTTGTGTGTGAGTTTCACAGCAACAGAGTTGTGCAAAATACAATAACGTAAAAACAAGCAAAATATAAAAATGGCTAATCTAAGTAATAATATATATAGTATGTAAGGTATATACATTCCTAAATGTGTGTGCTAAGTATTTTATTTTTTATTTTTCTACGTGTGTGCATGTGAGTGTGTGTATAATGCGTACATACATATTTAACAAATGAATAAAGAAAACAATAAAATAAGAGATATGAAATGTACAGAGGTTGGTATGTGCAAAACAGTGGCATTCATGTACAGTATGGAGTGTGTAATGTTGCAGTTTCAGTAGTGAGGGTGAGGTGTCTGCGAAGTGTTCAGTAGTCTGATGGCCTGATGGAAAAAGCTGTCTCTCAGTCTGCTGGTTCTGGACCGGATGCTGCAGAACCTGCTCTGGGTCTCCTTGATGTTATGTCTGCAGGCTTTGCCTGCTATTATATTGTAGCATCAGTTCATCTAAATTTGAAATATACTTTTATTGTAATTGCTGATTTTGTTTTTGGAGGAATTTGAATGATTGATTCACAGTGAATTAGAGCTTTTTTTCTGGAGATCAACATGAAGCGTGTTGTATGGGTTGTGTTTCAGGAGGGCGAGGGGAAGACGGCGCTCCCATCATTACCTTTCCAGAGTACTCAGGCTTCAGCGAAGTGCCAGAGGAAGATTTCCTCAACGTGGTTACTTACCTGACCAGTATCCCCAGGTACATGTGCATGCACCCTTCACAAATGATTTCTCTTTTCTAACCGATTCTCATCCTTTAGATGAGAAAGACGGTTACACTCAAATATGAGCATCACATACCAGACGGAGACTTACAGTAGATGTTAGCTGAAGGAATACCGTTGAACAGACATTTTGCCAGTAGGAATATTGAATTTTTATAAAAGCAGTCAAGTGATGCTAATTCTAAGTGAGACATTTCCTAACTACACAGACTATGGATAAAAATCATCACACCATCAAAACCTCATTCCTACATGCTCTAAATTTTACAGGAAGCAAAGATCTGTCAACCAGTTTGCAATGTGTTTAGATGCAAAATGTCTCCTTGAATACAATAATAAGTAGCTTAGTCCTCTTGTGTCCAGCTTGGATGCTGCCAGCATCGGCTTCATCATCATCATCGACCGACGGAAAGACAAGTGGAGCTCAGTAAAGGCCTCCCTGTCCAGGATTGCTGTAAGTGTTCTAAGGAGTTACATCAGAGCCCAGCACATTCATCCCATTGCTGCAAGCGGTGGTCAAGTTTCCAGATGGTCATGTTTTTCCAGAGAGCATTCCCAGGGAATCTTCAGCTAGTGTTGGTGCTGCGGCCGTCCAGACTCCTCCAGAGGGCTATGGCCGACATCGGGCTGAAGCTGCACAAGGATGACTTTAAAATGAAGGTAGTACCCCCAGGGTCCATTTCCCTCTGAGTCATTAAATGGAAGAGAATGAAGCACAAATTTGTCTGTGTTAAAAAGTCTCTGAAAGATAAAAACACATTAGTAAATACATTATCGTGGACCGGACACATGAGTGTTATGGTGGCAGGACACCACAGAAAAGCGCTACACCCTCTGTTGTCATGACGGGGAATTGTTTTGCAACACTCCACTGCCTGTGCAGAAATTTGCATGTGAAAACCTTTCCGATGCTTCATGTGTGTGTCTCTCTTGTGGAGCTCATGGAGAAGCATAAATCAGTCTTCAACCCACCTTCCCTGCTGGTGGTGGTCAAAGGAAGCAGTGGCGCTAGTGTTTGGCAGGCCTCACCTCCGTCAGTACGTCCCAGACTAATGGGGGGTTTGTAGAACCCTAAGAAGGTGCTATACAAATACAGGCAATTTACCATAATTGAAACCAAACAAATTAGAACAAATTATGGTGACATTTTACAATAAGGGTCCCTTTATTAGCGTTATTTGCATTACTAAGCATTACCAAACAAAGGGTCCTTTTACTAACGCTCTCGATATTGGTAACTATTAAGTGTCCTATAGGACTACTGTAGGGAGACACCTATACCAATACCAGTATCGGTATCGGTAAAAGTTAACCGATGCCAAGAACCGATACCAATGCAGTTGCCTAAAAGTGGCTTCACTGTAACTTGTCATTTCTGTTCACCAATTTTTTTTGTTGCGATATTTCTGTTAATATATTTTATTTTTTTATCTACCTCACAGTCTTTTCCTGTTGAACACAGAGAAAAAAATAAAACCTGTATTCCAATTCATTGCATTTTTTTGTGTGTGGTAGAAGTATCGATATCGGTATTGATGAGTACTCAGATTCAAGTATCGGTATCGTATCGGTTTGGAGAAAAGTGGTATTGTTGCATCCCTAGATAGGACAAAGGGCCAGAGGAAGGTGTCTGCTTAGTAATGCATTACATAATGATTAAGCAGTTGCTAATACTTAATTAAATAGTTTATTAATGCTCAATAATGTTAACACAGTAATGTTAATAAAGGGGCCCTTATTGTAAAGTGTTACCCCAAAAATGACTAGAATGGATAATAAGAACAGGATAAGTATGAGACCCTCAGAAATTTAGATGAGAAAATTTTACAATCCTCAAAAAAGATATCTACAAAAGCTCTAGATAATTCTGTTCACAGAAAGGGAGAGAGAAAAAAACACTTTAGGATAAATAAATAGTACATACTTCTTTTTTAAACTACTATTAACAGGAGAGAACATGCCAAAGCACAATAAAGAATCATTGATGACAAAGGTGAACTAGTTAAAAGCAGAAGGAAACAACAACATACCGTATGAATGCACAGAGCTAAAACACTGATGGATCAGGAAACCTCAAAAGTCGAAGATCCAGCTGGGAATAACGAAGGACTAAATTCTGATTAATGACTCAATAGGACTAAATGGAAACATCATGTTTGACATCACAACGTTGGGCCAGTAAAGTGGTAACTGAGGACATCTAGTGTCCATAAAGAGAAAAAAACATGAATTAATATGTTAATCAATCAGAAGTTTTAAGAAGCTTACTTTCTTTTCCCCAGATTGTTATGCTGAACTCTCTGTCAGACCTCCACAGCTATGTGGATAAAAGCCAGCTGACCCGGGATTTCGGAGGAATTCTGGAGTACTCTCACAGCCAGTGGATTCATCATCGAACTGTGAGCAACTGAATACTGGAATATTAGAGAACAAAGTATTTTTCACCACATTATTGACTTACATCAGATTATTGTGGTTTGACAGATGCCTTTGACTGTTTATCCTCTACATGGAGTTCATTTAAAAAGTTTTAGCTCCTATCCATAGTTTGAAGTACATGTTTTTTTTCCCACAAAAATCTTGAAAAGTCAACGATTTTTGGGTTATAAAGGATATTAAAACATTTGGTGTTAGCATTAGCAACAGCAGCATGCAATCTTCATGAATACTTTTGTTGCTCTTTACATCTCTTCTGGTTTACGCACCAAAGTGTAAAGTGCTGTTAGAAAGCTTCCTGTATTGAGAACAGATTTCACCTCACAATTGCTGATTCTCTTTTCTTAGGCTATAGAAAATTTTGCCTTGACAGTGAAAAGTACGGCGCAGATGTTGCAGAGGTTTGGGGCTCAGCTGGCCGAGACTGAACTTCCCAATGATGTCCAGGGCACCAAAGACCTGCTCACGGTGCACACAGACAAACACAACAACCTCAAGGTAGTGCTTTCTACACACTAACACACAAATACTCTGTAGTGTCACGTTTGGATCATTTCACGTCCAAACATTTCAAAAAACACAAGAAGGGAAGTGTTACCTTGGTGGAAATGAGCTGGTGATTAAATATACAGTAGAAATTGTTGCAACAGGAATCCCCCACACACACTTCTTTAGCACGGAGTAACTGTATCAGACAAGGTTTCGATTCAAAGTGGATCACATTTTTGATGACACTGAGCATGCTCAGAACAAAATATTTACAAGCACCACATGGAGAGAAGTCACAATCAAATCCATCTTCATCAAAAGTAGTCAGCTGAGTTTGTTCAGGCATCTGACTAGGTTTCCTCCTGATTCCCAAGGTTCTCATCACACTCGAAGGAAAACTGGGGAAGACCCAGAAGAACTGAATCGATTGTATAATATATGGCTTTGAAAAAATTATCCCCAGCACTCTCAGGGGTCTTTATGGATGGATGGGTGGGTGGACGGTTGGATGAATGGGTGGATGAGTGGGTGGACGGTTGGGTGAATGGATGGATGGATGGATGGATGAGTGGGTGGACGGTTGGGTGAATGGATGGATGGATGAGTGGGTGGACGGTTGGGTGAATGGATGGATGGATGGATGGATGGATGGATATGGATGATGGATGGATGGATGGATGATGGATGGATATGGATGATGGATGGATGGATGGATGGATGGATGGATGAGTGGGTGGACGGTTGGGTGAATGGATGGATAGATGGATGGATATGGATGGATGGATGGATGGGTGGAGTGGGTGGACGGTTGGGTGAATGGATGGATGGATGGATGGATGGATGGATGGATGGGTGGAGTGGGTGGACGGTTGGGTGAATGGATGGATGGATATGGATGGATGGATGGATGGATGGATGGATGGATGAGTGGGTGGACGGTTGGGTGAATGGATGGATGGATGGATATGGATGGATGGATGGATGAGTGGGTGGACGGTTGGGTGAATGGATGGATAGATGGATGGATATGGATGGATGGATATGGATGGATGGATGGGTGGAGTGGGTGGACGGTTGGGTGAATGGATGGATGGATGGATGGATATGGATGTATGGATGGATGTATGGATGGATGAGTGGGTGGACGGTTGGGTGAATGGATGGATGGATGGATGGATGGATGGATGGATATGGATGGATGGATGAGTGGGTGGATGGATGGATGGATGGATGGATGGATATGGATGGATGGATGGAGTGGGTGGACGGTTGGGTGAATGGATGGATGGATGAGTGGGTGGGCAGTTGGGTGAATGGATGGATGGATGGATGGATGGATGGATGGATGAGTGGGTGGACGGTTGGGTGAATGGATGGATGGATGGATGGATGAGTGGGTGGACGGTTGGGTGAATGGATGGATGGATGGATGGATTGATGGATGGATGGATATGGATGGATGGATGGATGGATGGATGGATGGATGCATGGATGGAGGGATGGATGGATGGATGGATGGATGCATGGATGGATGGATGGATGGATGGATGGATGGATGCATGGATGGAGGGATGGATGGATGGGTGGATGAGTGGCTGGGCAGTTGGGTTCACTAAAGAGAACTGAGATTTAATATTAAAAAAGATCTCAGGCAACCATCTATACACTTGAGCAAAGAAAGTTCCTCAAATTTTTAGCAAAACATTTTCAAAAATAAAACAAAAGAGTTACATCCCATCACATGTGCTTGGATGGTTTTACATTCTGATATAATTGAAATCTTGTTTTGCTTCGATGTCTCTGACACAGGATGAGCTGAAGCTCGCTTTAAGGCAAGGCAACACGTTGTTCACTTGTATCAAGGATCAAGCAGCAAAGTCAGAGAACCATGTACTCAGTCCAGATGAGATGGAGAACCAAACCACCGTGGAAAGGTCAGCAGCAGCTAGACCCACATCATATTCTAGCTCATGAGCTGTTGTTCTGTGCAAACAGTGAAGATGATGATGTGTGTTTTAGGCTCTTGGCCCAGCTGGATGAGACGGAGAATGCTTTTGAGCAGTTCTGGTGTAAACACCACCTGAAACTGGAGCAGTGCCTTCAGCTACGTCACTTTGAACAGGACTTCAGAGAGGTGACTTTGCATCTTTTCTACAACCTCTGAATCCTCAGATTTTGTCAGAGTCCCTTTAATGAAAATATCGTGTAGGTGCATTCAACCCTGGATCAATATCAGTGTTCCTGTCTGGGTTCTTCTTGCACTTTTTAAATGATCCATGTTTAAACAGACTCAACAGTTCTACCATCAAAAGTTCTCTGCATCCCTAGGCCTAGTCCACACGTAGCCGGGTTTTTAAAAAAACGAATATCCGCCCCTCCAAAAACTTGCATCCACACCACCTCGTTTAAAAAAAATTCTGTCCACACGTACCCGGATAAATACGTTGTTAAGGACATGCCAGACCTGTAGGCGGCAGTACTTCCCCCGTTCTTAACCTCGTCCTTCGTCTGTGGTCTTCCGCAAGGAGCAGTAATTCCGCTTGCAAAAACAAACAAGCAAAAAGCGCTTGGACAATTGATAAAGCGAGCGCAGCTCTGAGGGCATCCATGCTGTCGGCTAGTGTAAACACAGGTCGCACACGTGATGTCAGCATTTTTTTGTCGCGGAAAGTGACATTGCGGACCGTAAAACTCCGGTTTTGTTCGTCCACACGCAGACACCCAAAACGGAGAAAACACAGATCTTCACTTTGGCCGGAGTTTTTAAAAAGATCCATTTTCGTGTGAAAAAACTCAGTTTTCGTGTGGATGACAGGCCAAAACGTAGAAAAATATCTACGTTTTGGCAGATCCCCGGCTCTGTGTGGACAGGGCCTTAGATAAGGGCTCTCTTCACACCGCTTTTATCTCGACGGGCTACTTGTGCCTGTTAGATGCAACTACATATTTTTAGATTTTAAATTTATCAATATGAATGGATTCATGTTTAAACGGACGTAACATAATAATTTACAAAATGTAAAAGTTGAAAAGCTGCAGAAACATCGTACACCCCATTTGTATTGTTACAAGGAGCTAGATGTGACTAAATGTAGCTGGTAAATACTTTATGGATTACATTAACCCCTTCTCTCATACAGAATGAATAATATTACAGTGATCCCTCGCTACTTCGCGGTTCGTTTATCGCGGATTCACAACTTCGCGGATTTTTTCTTTGGAGCCTTATTTAAGGGAAATTCGCCGATTCGCGGTATTTTTCACCGATTCACGTTATTTTTCGATGCGAAATATCAAGAAATTCCTGTTTTTTTTTCATCAATTTCATCATAAAATGCACTTTTCGTAATAAAACTATAAAAAAAACCAAGTAAAAGTTTTTTTTTCTTGAGTTTTACCCACAAAAAGAGAATGTGATCATACTATAATTCAATATAGTACTGTACTGTAAATATGGTGTCCCTACTTCGCGGATTTTCACCTATCGCGGCCAGGTCTGGAACGCATCTACCGCGATAAACGAGGGATCGCTGTATACGTTTTAACTGTTATTTTTTTATCCCTTTTCAGGTCAAAGTGTGTCTTGATTCTTTGTTGGATGGCCTGAACAGCCTATCAGATACCGGGGATTGTGTGGCCAGAGTGGAACACCTCCTTAAGGAACTTAAAGCACTGGAGAAGAAGGGTCAGGTGAGTCGAAACACACACACACACACACACACACACACACACACACACACACACACACACACACACACACACACACACACACACACACACACACACACACACACACACACACACACACAGAGGGTTTTATGAGGTTTCCTATGACGGAGCTTTACTACTTTAACCTGGTTTGACTAAACTCCACTATAACTGGTACCATGACGCTGGTTCTAATTTTATCTAGTTATTTTTTTGTACTTTATGGATTGATTATACTTTTATAAAAACTTTTTTACATCTTTCTAACTTTTCTTTACATACACTATCATTTAGGCTGCAAATTCAGATTTAAAGCCTTTGCAAGTGATCTAATGTGGCCATCTGTACTAAAATCGTTAATGTTGAACAGCTCTGGAGCACGTTTTTTTTACAGCTTGCTAAGTCATCCTACGTAAATATATGTAAATATATAGGATGAGTTGCAGAGCAGAATCTTTTGCTACTTTTACAGTTTGTCAGACTTCAGCCAGTTTTTTATTTTCTTTTTACCAACTGTCCAAACCGTTATTGTTGTAGGTTTTTAAATTCAACGTAAATATTTAGTATTGTCCTAAAAATTTTAAATTGTCAGTAAGTTCTTAGATCAGGTGTATGCAACCTGCAACTGTGGAGCAAAACACAGCTCTTCAGCCCATCTGAGGTGCTCCTCGATCAAGAATGACTTGAACTGACTAATTTGTTTACATATTTGAGTTCAGGTAGTTCATCAGCAATAATTGTGGATTTGTACTTTGCCAAGTAATGTTTTATAAGTTTATAATAGAGGCAGGCCCAACCCTAAAATTGGATAAATAAAAAAATGAAAAATAAACATTTCTTTCAGCCAACGGTAGAAAAGGCTCAGCTCCACGCATCACACGGTGACCAGCTGATACAGAGCAACCACTATGCTGTGGACTCGATCCGACCCAAATGTGTGGAGCTCCGGCGGGTCTGTGACGACTTCAGCAATGAGGCCAAGAAGAAGTTTGATGTCTTGTCCAAATCCCTGCAGATACACATGGGCATCGACAAGGTGAGAACATAACGTCTTCCGCACAGTAAAAGACACCCTCTACATGTTTAGATGTTTTCAGTTCAAGTTAAAAATAATTGTATCTGACTCTGATTACCTTAAAGAAATCAGGAGAAACTATTGGAAGCTTTAAGCATGCTTTGGTGGCAGGATGTTGACAGGGGTGCCCCCAGAACATTTTCATGGGGGGGCTGGTGAAAATTTGGGGGTGGCACAGCAAACTGGTCCTTGTGGTAACTCTGGGAGTGCTTAGCCTTTAGCTGTGAGTTGCTTATTACTTCATTCTTTTTCATTAAAATAATAGGCCTATGCGTTAGGGGAGTGCCATCATAGGTCATGATTAGATTTGATTTTGATTCAGAGTTCTACTACTCAATTATTAAACCATTATCAGGATTACTAAGATTACCTATTTCTGATGCATTTTTTCCCCACTGCTTAGGAATTTTTTCCCTCACATCAAAGCATTTTCATACTTTCATATAAATGCAGCACACATAATTCAGGTTACTCCACTATCCTATTCATGAAAGACTGAACACAAACCCAACATACATTTGCATGAAATTTACAGGAAAAACACAAATGAAAGTAAAGACGGGCAGTCAGTTTTGCGTATGGAGCAGCTCGTGAGAAAGCGTAGTGTGGCTTCAATCGGCATAAAAAGCAAGTTATGTTCTAGCTAAAGAAGGGAAGTCTGTGACAGCACAGAAACAGCCCCTACACCTAATTTATACCACTTTGTGAAGACACATGATTGTGCCACATACTGACCAAGGCTTCATAATGTTGCTTCACTTTGCAACAAAGTAGCACCATAGTTTTATGAAACATGTTGGTAATGTTGCTGTTGTACTTTAGTTTAGTTTTACACAACTTTCCTTCAATCCTGAAGAGTAAACCGCACACTCAGTGGCTAAAGTTGAGAAACAACTTTCCGCCATTGCTGTTTTGCAACTCAAATGTACCTGCAACTCGATCAGCACTGCTTCCCTGTCAGAATGCAAGTCTGTGGTCACAATATGGCTCTTCTCTAACTGCCTGTGGTTCAATGACAGCAACCTGGAGGCCATCCTTTATAACCCTATTAACAAAAATTGTGCTTCAGGTGTCCCCGCTCTCCCCTCACTCATTGTCAAATCAAGTGTCACCAGCCTGGGTGTGAAACTTGACTCCGACCTCTCAATGACCTCGGAGCTCTCAGGTCTTGTTTTTTTTTCCAACTTTGCCGCATCACACGGCTTAAAGCCATCCTCAAACACCCGCATTATAAGTGTGTCATTCACGCGTTCATTACCTCCATCTGGATTAGGTCAACTCTTGTGATGATTGGGGTTAATGCAGCCGCCTTAGTCCAGGGTATCCGCGGGTCCTTAAAAAGTCTTAAATTTGCTTTTCCAAATTTAAGGTCCTAAAAATCCTTAAAACTGACAAATAATCCTTAAATACAGTTTCCAAAGGTCTTAAATTACCAAAGACCCAATAAACAAGATTATTTTATTTTTGTCAAATTTTCGTGAATTTCTAGTTGGTGTTCAGCATTTTTTGTGTACGATGTTGGCGTAAGCGGAACCGTACACGTTCAGTTGGTTGTGAAAGGGGGCTATTTTTAGATGAGCACATTAGCTGGTTAAGCTAGTGGGAGCTTGCATCATGGGGAAGCGCAAGTTTAATGGTAACTGGATGGCTAATCCCACGTTCGCAACATGGTTAGCACCGGTTCCAGGCAATAGCTGGAAATTACAGCTTAAATTTAATTTTAAAAATAGCTTAAATTTGGTCAAAGTGGCCTTAAAAAAGGTCTTAAAAAGTCTTAAATTTGGCTCCCTTACACCTGCAGATATCCTGTAGTCAGACTGCAGACAGTTCAAAAAGCCGTGGCTAGATTCTTAACCAATTCCGACAGACGCATGCACATCACACCCTTTCTCACTTATTCACACAGGCTCCCAGTTAGATTTAGAATTCATTTCAAAGTCTTGCTCTTTGCATACATGGTTTTGAATGGTCCATCCCCTTCTTATCTCACTGAGTTGTTGACTTCATACCCACACATCCCCTTTGATTGGCCAACCACCTACTGCCTATTGTTCCAAAGGTTGGCTATAAATTACGGGGAAGCTTGCCTTCTCTCATGCAGTCCCAAAACTGGGGTACTCCACCCTCCATGTATGTTTGGCACCTGCCCTCAGTAGGTTCACGTCTGCTTTTAAGACACACTTTTTCAGCATCGCCCTCCCTTCATTATCCACTACAAAAAACATTGCACAACTTTTGCTCTTTTATGTACAGCACTTTGGTTAGCTGCCATGTTCTTCTTGAACTGTGCTTAGTAAATAAATCGATTGTATGGTTTTGTTTTTTCACGATGGTCCGTCCCCTAAGACACGTAAATGTTCCTGCCACGCTTTGCAGCCTTCTTTCAGCATTTAATCATAATTGTTTATGGCTGTTTACAAATCAGTTTTGAATCGACATGTGTCACATTGCGAACCATCAATTAAATGGTGAATCGGCACACCCCCATTATGCATTCAACAAATTTCCAGGGATGTTCCCCCCCTGGCCACCCCTTGGGAGTGTCACTGGTTGTTGGGCCTTTTGTTCTGGTTCATGGCAGATTGTTGGCCTAAATACTGAATGAAAGTAAAACAAAATTTATGTTGTTTGGAGGTATTAAGAGTAATATTGAAGTAAAATTGAATCTAAATAATGTTGAAATTGAAAAAGTATATGAGACTAAATTTTTAGGAGTAATAATTGATGATAAACTTTGTTGGAAGTCTCACATAGATC
This sequence comes from Nothobranchius furzeri, assembly GCF_043380555.1. Lineage (NCBI taxonomy): Eukaryota > Metazoa > Chordata > Actinopteri > Cyprinodontiformes > Nothobranchiidae > Nothobranchius > Nothobranchius furzeri. The sequence goes on along the minus strand of NC_091756.1, from coordinate 57,658,559 downwards.
GTGTGAAACTGAAATTCTCTAAGTTTATTTCTATTCTTTATAAAACAAGAGATTTATTGCACAAGAGCTGCCTTTATTTACTGCACACTTCCCTTTGCTTGCCTTATATGAGTTGTTGTGTGGAAATTTGGGGGAAAACATACAAAACATATCCGGATTCAATTTTTAAATTGCAAAAAAGAGCTATTAGAATAATAAATAAAGCTGGATATAGGGAGTCCACAAACCAATTTTTTTGTAGGATCAGATATGTTAAAATTTAAGGACATTATATATCTTAAAACTTTAGAGATGATGAGTGGTGAAAAAGAATGTTCCAATTTGTATTTTGAGTATGTTTAAAAGAAGAGATGGAAAATATGATTTGAGGGGGTCTTACATGTTTGAAATACCTAAAGTGAGAACTAATGCTAAGTATAGATGTGTGTCGGTTTTGGGAGTGAAGTTATGGAACGGACTTAATGATGAACTGAAGATGTGTTATTTGTCATTTTTCAAGAAAATTTAAAAAATTTGCATCTTCCAAAGTTACAGAAACTTAGTTTGATGTCTAACCTTGTGTTGATTTGATTTATTGATTTATCATTGCTTTTTCTTTAATGTTATGCATCTTATCTATCAGCCCAACTTTTTTCTCTTGGTTAAGGATTTGATTATCTCTGTGGGAGTTAAGGATAGACTAATTATTAGCCACTAGGCTTCAACCTATTCCTTTTTTCGGTTGCTTGATTACTTTTATGTAAAATGGATAAATTGTTGTTGTTGACCGAATAAAAATATCCATCCATCCATCCATCCATCCATCTAAAGATATCCTGAATTTCCCCCTGGACCTGCAACTTCTCTGACATCACCTTGGATAAGAAGAAGAAAGCGATTTAATGGAATGCTATCCTGTTATCCTTACTTTGTGTGTACAGGTCAACCAGTGGTGTGAGTCTGGAATCTACCTCCTGGCCTCTCAGGCTGTGGATAAGTGTCAGTCCCAAGAAGGAGCAGAATCAGCTTTAACCGACATTGAACACTTTCTGGACTCAGCAGAAAAAAACCAGCTAACAGAACTGAGGAACCTTCACAACCAGTTTGAGGTCGTCTTATCCGAAGATATTAAGGTACACTAAACAAGGAATTGTTGTTAAATGATGCTCGGGAAAAGATTAGGTGAGTTGAAGATTTCTACCTGCAGGGCGGAGTCCTGAAGGCTCTGAAGAGACTGGAGGATGTTCAGGAGATGTTTGAGAAGCGAAGCGTTAGTTTGAAAAGGCTGTCAGCGAAACAGACAAGGCCCATTCAGCCAGTCGCCCCACGGCCTGAATCGTCTCCTAAACGGCCCTCACAGAAGACCCCCCCCAGGACCACCGGAAGCCATCAGCGTGAGTCCAAAGTTTGACATCAAAACAACGTGCATCATGTTAGATCTGTTGGAGTCATGCAGCAGCAATCCAATGGCTACTAAAGTTAAATGCAATAATAAGATAATTCTTTTAAATATAAATGTAAAATATTATAAGAATATACTGTAAAATGTGTGCATACTAATAAAGCTTGTTGAAAGACTCGATTTAAAGGCACTAGAATCTAGTTCAGTGGCTTCTAAGATTTTTTTCCACAAGGACCCCTTGCTTGTGTCAAAAACAAGCCCCCCCAACTCCTACACACATACACATATTAACAGACATTATGTTAAAAATGTTTTAAAGACACACAAAGTTTTAACTATTCATAAAAGTTTTGATTATACCATTGGATGTGTTATCGATATTTTATGAAAATACTTTTTACAAACATAATCTACAATCTCAGCACAGACAGAAGTATCAGGACCTCCTTGGGAGGTCGCAGGCCCCGGATTGGGAAGCACTACTTAAGATTATGGTTCAGGAAAACAGTTAAAAACAATGTGCATGCTAATCTTTTACACCAAAACGAGTTAGTTGTATTTCACATTGTTTATTTTCACCCTGCCTAAGACTGATCACTAATCATAGGTTAGGCAATAAAACATGTCTACAAGCTCTACCCCAAGCCATTTTTCAGAGATTTTCTTGAAAAAGATGTACCCAAAGTGAATTGAGCATCTCATAAACTACAAGGTTCATTTGAGCTGTTTTGGTATCAAAATAAAGGTAAGACTCTAAAGTTTACTCTAAAATTCTAAAAAGCATCACTTATGTCATTGATTGAGAGTAACGTGATCTGGAACACAGCAGAAATGAGAATAAAAATGTGTTCTGCCTAAAAAACTCCACTTCTTCCAATTCCAAAATCCAATTTTTTAATTTCTGATCTGTAAACTTGTGTCACCTTGGGAAATTAATCTCAGAGAATGCTCTCTATCTTGCTTTACATACGGAATAAATGATTACTTATTGACTCTTTTCTTTGCACCTCAGCTCTGACTCGAAGACCTTCTGATAACTTGAACAGTGCTAAGCAGCAAGCTGAAGCTGATCCCAACAAAAAGAAGAACATTCGGAGAACAAAAGAAGCAATCACGGTACTTTGATATTTGGAATCTTTACATATTGAAATTAAGTGGAGAAAATTAAATGTTTATTTTCTTTACATCCCTAATCCTGAAGTAAGTCATAAAGGCATTGAAAATCAAAAACTATTGTAACTGTATGAAAACATAAACACGTACATGTAGCTGCAGCAATCCCAGAGAACTTTGGCAGGTTACTGTTGATCATAGAAACCTTAATAGCTCACTCGATGCAGTAAAACATAAAAAAGCTCTGAAAAGAAAATAAAAGTAACTGGGATGTGTGTGTTCTCAATTTATATTGCAGGCCAAGCCATGTGTCTACATCATGAGGTTGCTGTAAAAGACATTTTACAGCAGGTCTAGATAAATATTGACCAGCAGTTGATGAAAATCAGAAAGCAAACACCTGAAAAGAGATCACATTTTCAGACGTTCATTTTTGGCAAAAAGCCTTTCTTTATTCCCCTGGCAGTGCCCTAAAAAGTCATTTTTCTAAATGTCAGATTTCGATGGAATGCTAAAATGCTAACAAACAGGTTTGTGTGTGTTCAGATTGAAGTAATGCATGGAGAGAGCCAAGGAGGATCTACCCTTGTTCCTGTGTCAAATGAGAGTGAGGAGAGTCTTTCCAACCGACGCAGGTGACCACTTTCTCCATCTTTACCTTTGGTACCAAGCTTGTTCGCTTGACAGAATATCTTCCAGGGAGTTAAAGTGAAAACTAAGTTCACTTAAGGAGAGAACAAAAAAAAAAAAAATCAATCAATAAATAAACTGATAATGTAGTTATCAGACTAATGGATCCCACTGAGCTTTGGATTTGGGGATAAACTGTCAAAATGTCTTGAATTATTCCAGTGACTGTCAGGGCTTTGGTCTTGGGTCACTTCATATTTATTGCAAAAGGAAAATCTGCAAAGAAATTAGGCAGGGCAAGCTCTTGTTTCCTCACGGACACAATAGAGAGAAAAGATCTTTCCAAACAATATCAGATACAATTGATGATTAGTAATAAACTGACAGTTATGCAAGAGACCATGTGCACTACATTTTTTGCCACCTACTGAATGACTCGGAAATCGATGGGGAATTTGACAGAATCAACAATGGTATTGACATAGGTAAAAATGTATCAATTCCCAACTCTGGTCCTGCAGTGGAAAAACAACTATTTCCTGGGAAAATATGTTTTTGTATTCCCAAAAGAAACTCTAAATAAAAGCTAAACCATTGACTGATAAATGGAGAGTTCTGATTTTGATGAAATGGGCCGAGATAAAAATAAAATAACTTTATTAAACAAATAGCAAACATTTTTACTGAACGAATGGACTTATTTACATAAGGACTAACAAAATGTACTGAAGAATTCCACATTTATACAAACAGAAAAGGCTGATAATTATGATAATTATGTAAACACAAAAAAATTCACTTATTAGGAGCTATTTTTGGCACAGTCTGATGTTTGTTATGTAAAACTACATTAAACTAAGACAATATGGTGATTTATTAACAAATTACAGTTATAAAGAAAGCATTTAGGCAATAAAAAACAAGAATTTATTAATAAAACTGCTAAACTCTTTCCCAAAACCTATGTGTGAAAAAATATGGAAAAAGATCTGCAATGCATTTCAGCGGAGTGGATTTTCCACAGTGTGATGTCATCTGCAGGTGCAGGACCCCGGGCCGATCTGGCAGCCTGAGCAGATCTGGTACCTACACCGCCAGTAAAGTGTTATGTTTTGGACACATCCTACAAGCAAAGGGATGATTTAATTACGCTTTGAGTGTATTTGTTAAATGCTATGCTTCCAAACACGTCAAACCCTGTAGTTAATATTTGGCCAGGCAGGATATTAAACACAAAATCAGTTTTAAACAGCTGGAAACTTTCAAAATAAAAGTAACGCACAGTAACGTCCTTTCTTGAGAACCCCCCCCCCCCCCCCCGTAGCCAATGTAAACAGAACAGAAAATAAATCATAGCCCTTTTTGGGGACATGCGGCTGTCCTTCACATAGCTTTCTCCTTCTGAAATCATGCGTGGTGTCGCAGTTGTTGCAGAGAGCGACTTACAAGGCGTTCACCTTTTTTAGAGAAAACTGCAAATGTATTAAAAATATAAAGCTGACCTTTAAACAGTTATGTAAATTGCAAGTCAAATTGTGAAATAAGAGTTCCGCCAATGTACGAGACCGGGGTGGGGGTGGGGGGTTACTGGAAGGCAAGGTAAACAGTTCTCTATAAGGACTTGGCTACCATCATTCACTTTAAAAACCTGTTCAACATATTTGAGTAGTTTGTGAATGTCACATCACTACAGCAGGTCCCAATACAAAGAGCTGTCTTCACATTTGCTGTTTTAACATCAGAAGTTGTGGATCCTGGTTGTGTTACTTCCATTTCCTGCTGTGGTTAACAAATACTGATCAAAGATTGATAGAGGGTTCACAAGCAACAACTGTTGTTTAAGGCCTAGTCCACACGTAGCCGGGTTTATTTAAAAACGAATATCCGCCCCTCCAAAAACTTGCATCCACACCACCTCGTTTTAAAAAAAACTGTCCACACGTACCCGGATAAATACGTTGTTTAGGACATGCCAGACCTGTAGGTGGCAGTACTTCCCCCGTTCTTAACCTCGTCCTTCGTCTGTGGTCTTCCGCAAGGAGCAGTAATTCCGCTTGCAAAAACAAACAAGCAAAAAGCGCTTGGACCATTGAAAAAGCGAGCGCAGCTCTGAGGGCATCCATGCTGTCGGCTAGTGTAAACACAGGTCGCACACGTGATGTCAGCATTTTTTTGTCACGGAAAGTGACGTTGCGGACCTTAAAACTCCGGTTTTGTCTGTCCACACGCAGACACCCAAAACGGAGAAAACGCAGATCTTCACTTTGGCCGGAGTTTTTAAAAAGATCCGTTTTCGCGTGAAAAAACTCCGTTTTCGTGTGGATGACAGGCCAAAACGTAGAAAAATATCTACGTTTCGGCAGATCCCCGGCTACGTGTGGACAGGGCCTAAGACTGAAAAGCTATAACCTTGTGAACCAAAAAAAATGTGTGTGTGTGTGTATTGTGCTTCACAGCTTATGAAGAGCTCACATTCAAAATCTCAATTAGAATATTGTGAAACGGTTCAAGGTTCTAGACTCAAGTGTCACACTCTAATCAGCTAATGAATCCAAAACACCTGCAAAGGGTTCCTGAGCCTTTAGATGGTCTCTCAGTCTAAGCTGGATTACTGAAATGAATGGACTTTTGCATCATATTCTATAACACACCCAAACAGTTCAGAAACCACCAGTCAGGAGCCAGTAGTACACCTGTGACTGGAACCTGTGAAGCTTAAACAACTGAACACAAGCAGAATATTGCATAAGATTTTGGCACACTTTTACCCACACGCACTTATTTTTGCTCATTCCACAAATGTATGAGCCTCAAAGTAAAGGTAACTAATTAGACATTGTAACAATATGAGATTTATCATCAATAAGTGTTAAAACAAAAACAATTTCCATTTCTGAGGTAATGTTGCATCAATTCCTAAACTGCCAGCTTCACTTTCCTGAAAACTTCCTCTTCAGCATGGTTGACTCTTAAAAATGCCCACTCTAAGATGGTGAGCAACTGTCCAATATTTAAAATGATGAATTATCTAACAGCTGGATTAGCCTTTCAATAAGAAGAGATGTTGAACTCAGTTGGATGAACTAAACCCAACACAAGTTTGGTGTGTGAGAAAAGGAAGAGGCCCTGGGGACATGCTTCTAACACAAATCTTCTATAAATACAGCCTGAGACACAAAGAAAACATTGAAAACATAGTGCTGATGACTTGAAACCACACATTCAATTTATTTACTCAACTTTTTTTTTACACAAGGCCATAAAAACAACACAGCCAGAAAAGCTGATAAAAGAGGCCCGTTTCTTAGTGGTGAGCAATGTTAAATGCTTACAAGTCAGCCAGAGATCACTTAGGCAAAAGCTGCAAGACAGGAGTACGTATTTTGGTAATAAGGCTGACACAGGAGCATCACTCTCACTGCTATACAGTACAAATGACCCAAAAACCCTCTGGAACCTCTGGATGATGTGGAGAACACTGCTTCTCTCCACAGTGATCGCACGTCTGTAGCATGGCCATGTGATGTAATCATGTGTTCGTAAATGCAGGGGTGGTATGGAGCCTTACCCTCCCCCGAAAAGTACACATGCTCCTGGGGAGAGACACCCATGGTCTTGGCACACATCCCCATGAAGACATCGTCAATGTACATGGAAGAGTTCAGTACCAGAGTGGCCTGGTAGATCTTTGCTGCCACGTCCCCCGAGACAACATACGCAGCTCCAGCAGTGTAGTCTGGGTACGAAGGCCAGGGGTAAAGATCATGGGGAACATGGTATTTACTGGTTTTACGGCGAACTGGAGGGGCTCCCTTGTGCACATGGCCCATCCACAGGTCTTTGGCCCCTGACTGGCTTCTCAAAAGTTGCTGCAAGTATTTTACCAAATTAGGTATATGTACAAAAATGTCATCGTCTGCTGTCATGAGAAAGCGGGCCTGAGGACAGTACAGTTGTTTCCAATGGAACTGCATGATCAGTTTAGTCGTAAGGTTGTGAAAAGTGTCCAAAAAATTCTGCTGGATCAGGTCTTTGTAGACCTGGTCTTCACGTTGCAGAGAATCTTGCACCCATGACCTTTGATCAACATCTGGTTGGATGCCCACAGCAAACAAGAGCTTCACACTCACGCCTAACTTTGACCAGATAAAGCTCTCATTGCCCCACGTGTCTCGGATGTCCTGGCGCCGCTCCATGTTCACTGGAGAAGATTTCACAAATAGAAGCAGAAGGACATTGCCCCCGTCTTTCCCATTTTTACCTGTGCACTTTCCTGGGTGGTTGAGGAGGTACGGGTAGTTCTCTAAATTGCCACCTGAACTTCTAGAACCATCTTTCGAGTGATGATGGTTGGAGGAAATTACCATGGTCAAGTTAGGAAAGTCATATCTGTTGACTAGGTAGCGGTAAGCATACGATCTCAGGTGGCTTACCACATGATGGTCTAGCTCATCCCAGGAGGCCATCATCACACAGAATAGCAGGCCTGTGGCCAGCAACTGCACACACCGACACTTGCGAATGCGCCGAAAGTTCACAAACATTGTGACAGCAGCTTCTTCCCACTGATTCCTGATCATCAGCAAAGGTATCGTCTTGGACCTGTGCCCTCTAGTCCCAGGCTTGGCCTCTGCTCGTTTTCCGCCCTTTTCTGTCGATTCTCTTCTACTCTCATGTACACTAGGTCCTTGTCAGGATCTCCATCAGTCTGCTTGCTGCATTATTGATTATCTTCTGTTATTTCAAGGAAAGGCTATTTTCCAATATGGTCAAGTAGTCAAACAGATCTTATTAATTTCATCATCCCTCCTTTAGCAATCAAGTCAACATCCTGTTTCCTCAATGTCTCCTTTGAAGTTTGGTTTAGTTTTGACTGCTCCAAGTCTTTTTCCTTCATCCACTCAGGTTATTGACAAACCTGTGCATGTTGAGAACTATGGCACCTGAAAAGACAAACAAAACCCAGAAATATTTACATTTTATACTTAGAAGGTACATTTACACTGACAAATATCATGAATTTTAAACTGCTCTCAGCAAAACCACTTTCTCTCTAGCAGAAATAGTGACGTTATGCATTTTTTCTTGAACCGAATTTCATCACCAGCCATCAAATTTGAATTCATATTTCAAAATCAGCAAATGTACCTAAAGTGACTCAATTAAAAATTAATCACTCAAGAAAACAAATGTTGGACCTCTTGAGGAAATTAAATTTTTATTTTAGGCTCATAAAATTTGCCTTCAAAGATTAGACAGTAAGTTCACTTCCTGATTTTTAGATTTCATGTAAACCACGTCCATTCCCAATGGCCTTCACAGCTGTCTGAATTCATTGATTCTTTTTGTTGTTTTAGTTTACATTCCTGATACTTTGCTTTTCTTCTTTTGTTGCATGCATATATAATATGCAACAATAATTGTTGTTTCTAAATGTTTAGCATAGCATAGCATAGTTTATTTATATAGCACATTTAAAATGCAGCATGGGAGCTGCCCAAAAGTGCTGCACAGGATAAAACAAAACACACCCATTACAAGGAGCTAAAACAAAGGATAAAAATCTCAATTAAAAGCAGAGAAAACATGAATACTAAGAACACATTAAAACAATGACACAATAAAACACTAAAACGAGTCACTGTCTAAAAGCCAAAGTGTAAAAGTGGGTCTTTAAACGAGATTTAAAAACCGCCAGAGATGGAGCCTGCCGAACTCCAATGGGCAATGAGTTCCATAGCTTTGGGGCAGCATGCACAAATGCTCTATCACCCCGCGATTTGAGTCTCATCCGCGGCGTGTGCAGCAGCAAAAGGTCAGCCGACCTCAACGTGCGGGTGGGCACATATGGAGTGAGAAGGGCAGAGAGGTAGGGAGGTGCCAGATCATTGAGTTTATTAATAGAGACTTTTTGATCACTTTTTTTTTTGCTCCCAATCAGATTCATCTGATTTTCAGGCTCTGCCCATGCCGAGCCCCGTCCTGATTCTTTTCAGATGTTACGATTGGTGATGGTATTGGTGAAGGATGTTGTAACATAAAAGGCGTGGGGTCAGGATTTAAAAAAGCAAATGTTTATAACAAATAAATGACCAAACACATTTAAGGTTAGTAGGTCAATTATGTAACAGCACTAAAGGCAACCACCAAAAGAGGGAAAAGACAATGACTTGAGGAAACACAAAAGCTGGAGCTCAGCTCCACTATTGATCAACTAACTAAAATGATAAACCAACATGTCAGAGTGGACTCTCAAACTCTAATGTTTCCCTTTTGGCTAAAGTAGAATGTAAACAAATGCAGTCCAACCCAAACTGAGAGCGAGCACAGGACTGTTAAGTTAATGGTAACAAAGAACGGTAATACTTACTAAATCAAAACTCCTTTGAGCATACAACCCAAAACACAATACTTAAGCTCCAGTGAGCAAACACAAGAAGTAGGTTGAATTAAACCAGATTCCTACCACTGCTGAGCACAATCCCAAAAGTTCCACAGAACTCAAACCAAAACTGAGTGCAATTATTTGAACTATGCTAGGATCAAACTCGGTGTGTCTGGGTTTCAATTACTCTCACTGTATCAGCACTCTCATTGTACTCTCCACTATTTCTGCCATCTGGTTATTCTGGCCATGTCTTATTTTTTATTTTTTAAACTCAGGAGCTGATTAGGGATGGAGCGCAGCTGGAAAGGCAGGGGGGAGGAGGGGCTGCTCTTCTCTGCAGGGAGGTGGAGCAGGAATAGGAGCAGGTAGAAACTGGTGACCAGAACATCAGAAAAGCATTAAAATAATAAGAAAAAAGAAAAATAATTTTTAGCAAAGCATTAAAATAAGAAATAAAAGGGGGGAATCGGGAAAGCATTAAAATAAGAAGAAAACACATCCAAGTTGTCTTTTAAGTTTCACTTTCATTGTTTTAGGAAATACACAGATTAAAAATACTTGTTTATATTGTGAATATACTTAAACATAGCAGCATTGCTCTTATTTCAAGTTGTTTATTCCCTTAATATGCCACTGCGTGCTCACGTAACGGAGCAAGCAGACGGAGCCTTCGGCAGGCAGGGTAACTTGGGTAACACCTGCAGCTCCAGCGCAGCACCGGCGCTGCAGGAGAACTAGAAACCCGGATGTTCTGCAGTCTGTTGGCAATTTCTCTTTGTTATTAGCGTGACTTTCTCTGTCGGCTGGCTCCATGTTTTTGTGTAACTTCACTGTGAACTGACTGTTCGAGGTGAACTGGGATAAATGGAAACTGGTCATTTGCTTTGTTGATGCCCAAATGGAAATGCCGACAGTGAAAGTAGCTTGTTTGAAGGCAGCAAATCATGGAGCCGTGTCCTTTTCAGCATGTTGAATGCTCAGTTTGCCCACATTACAAGTGTCTGTAGCTCTGCCTTTGCTGTCTGGTTTAAAATACCAAGCTGCGGATATTTTAGGTCGTATGAGCAGATGCGTTAGCTCTGTGTTAGCAGGCTTGCTAACAGCTGCACTTGGTTTCTGAGTCCTTGCCTGCCGTAAATTGTGTGATGTTACTGTGTTGTTCTACAAGAAACAAATATTATTGACATAGAGGAACTTATTGAAATTAAAACTAAGACATTTTTATTCAGTTAGAAAATTTATCTCTGGAAGAATTTAAAAAGTCATGTTTGTTGTTCTAAAATCCTTTCAAAAACATGATTGGGCCCAATTTCCGATCACACAGTCCAAACAGAGCATCCCTATTCATTCATTTTTATAAATGTGATCTATAATTAAATCTGGTTTTGATTCTCAAAAAGGTTTCTTTAGTATTCAAAAAGTAGAATGGCTTTATGCTAACTTGTCTGATCATCACATTATTACTGTCTGCTACCAAACTGCTTATATAAAATTTTGATAAACACTTGACTTAATTATTAGCTCCCTGATGGAAACAACTTGCCACTACCTGGTGTTTAAACAATTAGGACTAGGGGTAGACCGATATATGGTGGGGCAAAAAAGTATTTAATTAGCCTCCTATAATAGGAGGCTGATTAAATGCATAGGAGTCCTATTGTACCAGTTCTCCCACTTAAAAGATGCGATAGGCCTGTAATTTTCATCTTAGTTATACCTCAACTATGAGAGACAAAATGAGGAAAAAAATCCCAAAGAATCACATTGTTTCATTTTTAAAGCATTTCTTTGCAAATTATGGTAGAAAATTAGTATTTGGTCTCCTACGAGCAAGCGAAATGTCTGGCTCTCGCAGACCTGTAACTTCTGTAAGAGGCTCCTTTGTCCTCCACTAATTACCTGTATTAATGACACCTGTTGGAACTTGTCATCAGTATAAAATACACCTGACCATAACCTCAAACAGTCACACTCCAAACCCCACATGGCCAAGACCAAAGAGCTGTCAAAGGACACCAGAAACAAAATTGTAGCCATGCACCAGGCTGGGAAAAACTGAATCTGCAATAGGAAAGCAGCTTGGTGGGAAGACACCAGCTGTAGGAGAAATTATTAAAAAGTGGGGGACCTAAATGACATGCAGACAGCTGAGAGCACAGTTACAAAGGCTACCATCAGTAACACACTATGCCACCAGGGACTCAAATCCTGCAGTGGAAGACGTGTCCCCCTGCTTACAGGAATACCTGCAACGTTTTCATATTTCATATCATACTAAAACATGCTGGATACTGGGGGTGTTTCTCAATGCCAAGGTGCCTGGCCTCACAAGGTGATGTCTTGCAAGGCCAGGCACCTTACTTACGAGGACACAGTCAAGGGATGTCCCGATACAACTTTTTTCACTTCTGTCACGATAACGATATTGCAGCCTTCAGTACTGACCGATACCTATATCAATCCAATATATCAGCACAAATCATACATACTTTTACCTAGTTTGTAGTGTGGAATGTATAAAAGGCTTAATCAAGTCATATTACTCAAACAGAAATCAAAAGCCATCAACAGTCAGCATTAAAAACTGACCAATTTTTATTAACCTTTGGTTGCATAAATGTGAGCAGCTGAGGTTAGGGGCATAACGTGACGGGGGGGGGGGGGGGGGGGGGGGGCAATATTGTTCACTGACCAACAAGTCGAGTGTCTAAACTAGGGTTACTCAAATGTAATGGTCCGTGGGCCACTCACCAAAACAACCTTCAAGCGCAAGGTTTGGTCCAGGGGGGGGGTGCTGCTGGACAGCTGACATTGTTCCTTGTGTAGCGTTGTGGTTTTAGCACACAATGTTCTGATCATGTGGATCATGTGGATTTTGGATGCTGGATCTGGGCACTCATGGATAGAGTTTCTGGAATGGACTTTAAAGCGTAACATACTGCTAATATTGAATATTTTTGCTGCAGTCCGACATAATTCGATAGTGTTTTTGGACCGATGTCAATATTGGAACGGGACATCCCTAACACTGTCCTTCCCTGGTTAAAGAAAACGGTTGAATGGAACAGACCAACATCCCGTGACCACGGCTTCTGCGGCAGGCACGTCACATCATGCGTGAGGTAACGTTATATTTATACGAATAAGTTTCAATGTAAATGTATAACAAGCCTTTTACTTTTTAAATTGTGTATAAATTGGTTAAATTAATTAAGTAAGCGAGTTAATACCTGCTAGCCAACAAAGTTGAAACTATTAAGCAACTAACGAACCAGTTAACTGCTTTGGATATAAAAACAAAAACATTTTAGATATCAGCCCGACAACTACATTTAGCTGACTTACATCTAAACAGAAAATTTGCCCCATAGTAGCTGCCGGCTCCTGATCCACCATCTTTTTGAAAATACAGCAGTGTGTTCTGGGAAATTTCTGACCAAGGCCAGGCTACAAGACACCTATCGTGTATCCTTGCTCAGCTAGCTAAATGGCTAACAAAACGGAGAACACACGTCTCGGTAGAGCACGAACATTGGAACACACCTTGTTGGTTCCTGATGATGTATCTCCTAGGCAACCGGGGAGGGACCAAGACATCAAGGCAAGGTTCCTTTGCATTGAGAAACACCCTGGCTCTCCAGGCCCGGAATTCAATAGCCCTACTTTACAGGGTTAGTGAAAGGCCACCTAGCCCCTATCACCCCCCTGTGGCCAGAATATCCCACTTGCAACTTCAGCCTAGTGGGCCGCTCTGTTAGAACTAAAAACAAATTGAGCTGGCATACCTGGCGCTGCAGTCTGGTTTCAGCATGTTGGTCTGCATGTTTGAGATCACGAACACAGCTGATTTGTTTAATTTTGTGGTGAATCACACTTGTAGATACTAAGAAATGCTGGGAGACGTTTTAGCTGTTAGATTGATGTGTTAAAAAGCTGAACGCACAGTGATGAGATAGGTTTCTGCTCTACAAATACACACAAAGGGGCTAAAAGCAAACCAAAACCGCCTAGTTCCCCTTTAAGTCAGTACTTGTGCATGCCATCTGAAGTTTGCTAGAGAACCTTTGTATGATCAAGAAGAGTATTAGGAGAATGTTATTATATAGATATTCCGGAACTGCGCTGCTCTGGGTGGCTGCATGTTGGAGTAGCTCTGTTGACTATATGCAAGTTTTGCCTTTTTTGGACATTTTTTCTTCTAGTTTCTCAAGAAAAACTTTTTTTTTTTACATTTTACTTTTCTGTATCTGGTGCGGTGAAGCTTAAGAGGATTTTTACTGCAATTTTTTCACTTTTTTCACTTTTTGAGCATTTGTTATGATGCGTAACCATGGTAACAAGCTGGTTTACAATCAGCAGCAGCTGATTAACATTGGAAAGGTTGAAGTAATACCTCAACTGAAGCCACAAATCCCAAATGAGCTAAAACGCAAGAAGCGTGGGTGCAGAGCGGGAGCAAAACGGAGACAGAAAAAGCAGAAATTCAAACCATCTCTTCCATCAAACATAATGGGCAATGATAAATCAGGTGCTGGTCAGCATCAGAAGCAGGGACCTGAAAAGGCTCAACAGCCTAATAACAAAGGCTGGTTCTGTTCTGGGGACAACTATGGAACCGCTGGAGGAGATAATGTAGAGAAGGATTCTCCAGAGAATCAAGAAAATGATGGACAACCCTGAGCATTCTCTTCACAAGACTGTCCGACAACGGAAGAGTGTCTTCAGTCAGAGGCTTCTTCAGTTTGGCTGCAACACTGACCGCTACTGGAGATCCTTCCTGCCAACAGCCATTGTAATATACAATAACTCTTTGATGACTTGATTATTATTATTATTCTGAGCTACTACAGCAATCAATTTCCCTCTGGGATTAATAAAGTATTTTTGAATTGAATTGAATTGAATTATGGTCAGATGAAACCAAAATACAACTGGAATAGTAAGTCTTTAAAATATAAACATATAAAACCACCACATAATAATTATAAAACAGTGTGTTTTAGCTCTGTTTTCCTGGCTGTTTTTAGCAACATCTTAGCATACAGAAAAGATGGAAAATGTCCACTGGTAACAGACAAACTAACATCAGCTAACCCCTACACACCCCCAACCCCAGCCCCAGCCCCTGGCTGGTGGGCAAGAAGCTGGCATCTCCCCATTGACCATCAGTGTTTATCTGTTAGTCAAACAGCTAAAAAGTGGCTAAATAAAACCTATTAGCATAATTAACACACAGAGAGCTGTAGGCTGCACAAATAAATCAGAAGAGGACAGTAAATGTTAAATTTTGAAGGTTTCGAGTTGATAAAGTAAGGCTATGCAGGGTTTCCCCCAGAAAATGAGATTAAATTAATTTAATTAAAGTGTGTTGGAGCAGAGAAACCACTGAAACCTGCTGGATACTGGCCCTCCAGGCCTGGAATCGAATACCCCCTAATCTAAATGGTTTTATTAGCTTAAATAGCATAAATCAACTTAGCCTAAATCGCGGAGTGGCCAGCTCAGTGGCCTAGTGGTATGGGTGTCCGCCCTGGAACTGTGAGATTGGGATTCAGATCCCGGTTGGGTCATAACAAATGCTTAAAAAATTGGATCCAATGCTTCCCTGCTCGACACTCGGCATTTAGGGGTTGGATTGGGAGGTGAAACCACCAAATGTTTCTCGAGCGCAGCTGTGTCTGCAGCTCACTGCTCCATCAGGAGATGGGTCGAATACAGAGAAAAAATGTCACACACCAGTGTGACAACTAGTGGGACTTTAACTCTGAGGTACAGCTCTGGATAATGGCTGGAGACTTGTGTGGTTGTGCACAGTTACCAGGATGTAAACAATAATTTTCAATTGTTCTACAGATTATCACACAGATATCAGCAGGTTAGACAGTAATGTCTTCTGACTGATTCTAGCATTGCTGTCACTGGAACAACATGTGTTTTATGAAGCCTATTGGTTTTGCATGTAGTTTGCATACTGCTAAATCACAAGAGCCACATATTTACAGGTAGAGAGGCTTTGACACATTGGACTTTTTAAATTAGCAAATGCATCAAATGATCGGTCCAGTACTCAAATGTGATCCCCACCTAACAAATGTCTTTTGTCTTCAAGATAGTACATATACAACACATTCAAGGCAAAATTGAGTTTTTTTGGATTATTTTCACGAGAAAAGTTAGTGGCCCAGAAGGTTCAATGAAATACAAAAGCCACAACACCAGCACGAAAGCCTCCATGTGATTAAAAAAACTGATAGGTTTAAAATTAGTGAAATAAATAATAAAAGAAAGTAGCAAATGAATGTTGTGGTCGATTGAAGCAAAAACAAGTTATAACATCATTACACCAACAATAAGAACATATTCTGGACCATGGGGCTTCACACTGGTGTGGGTCTAGCAGTCATGTTGAGTCTGGTACCAAACACATCTTTTCTCTCTCTCTTGTATTGTGGTGGCCACCATATCAAACACAGGACAAACTGAAAATCACATGGACATATTTGATTTTCATGTCAAATATTGAAGGTTTTTTTTATTTTTAAAAGCAAAAATATTATGAGCGTCCCCCCCCAAGCCATCCTGATTTTATGACAACTTTTTTGCTTAAACAACAAATCCCAAACCTGACAAAAAACAAATATACGATTTTTGTCCTGAAGTTTTGATTATTTGTTAGGAATAACGGATTAATGTATACATTAACTGATAACTGATATTTAAATAGTCTCAGTAGCACCCCTAATTTCAGCATCTGGTAAAAAGAAAACGTTAGTAAGAAACACGTAACCGTTAGTCTCCGTTTGCTTTCTGATCCGCCCAAATATAAAAAATAAGCCCATGTCAAACCGGATATGTCTGAATAATCAAGTCAGATGGTGCATCCTCCACTGTCGTGAGTAAAGCAAACAGAGAAAAGGTCCGCCCCGGACCTCTGAGGCGCCAGAGCCGCGAGGAAAACCGTTCGACTTACCGACGCGAGGAAGCAGACCGAGTACACCTGACGGCTCTGGAGCTCTGAATTAAACATGATGTCCAACGTTAAAGGTGACACTCCGGGAAGCGTCAGCTGGCTGTTTGTAAGAGGCGTAAAGGCGTGTCACGTCAGTGGGTGTGTGCACGCGGCTGCGGCAGGTGACTGTCTTTTCCTTCGCAGGTGTGCACACCTGCAGAAATGAACTCCTGCTACATATTCTCATATGCCTTGTCCTAATGCGACACTAGGCGGCTGTATATCCCACAATTAATTTCCCAGAGGCTCTGGGGGCGTGGTTGGCGTTTCTTCTATATTTTCAGAATAAGAGCTTTGCACCTGTCCAGTAAACACTGTTTGGGAGTATTTCATAAAAAAAAAAAGGTGTAAGCCCCCCCCCCCCCCCCCCCCCAAATAAATAAATAAATAACAATTCACGAAAATAAACAAATGAAAACTATGGTTTTATCCTCATGGGATATTTTTTATGTTTGTGCCACAATAT
Source organism: Nothobranchius furzeri (assembly GCF_043380555.1). Classification (NCBI taxonomy): domain Eukaryota; kingdom Metazoa; phylum Chordata; class Actinopteri; order Cyprinodontiformes; family Nothobranchiidae; genus Nothobranchius; species Nothobranchius furzeri. The sequence continues at coordinate 57,641,572 of NC_091756.1, read as the reverse complement.
TTTATTTTATTTGAATTTATGAAAACATTTAATTGACATTTATGCTGATTTCAGCTCTTGCTTTTATGCTCTTGATTTAGAACTGAGGTCACAGAGAAAAAATAACTCAAATGTAAAACTAACCTTCAGATCTCAAGTTAATAATAGTTGACTTTGAGCATTCCAGGAACAGTCCGGCCTACGTGTCTAAATAATAGGAAGGACATAAGGCAAATATGGCATTTCAAGCCACGTTATTTATTAAACATCTCCAACTAAAGCGTTTAATGTCTGAAAAATCCTAAATATCCCAAATATCTTTCTGAAATCGTCCACCAACATGTCCCGGTGCGTTCCCTTGGGTCAGCTGACCAGAGATTACTAACTGTGCCTAGGTACAGCCTGAAGTCTCGTGGGAGTCGTGCCTTTTCAGTACTTGGACCAAGTCTCTGGAATGAGCTGCCAGCTGATGTAAAACAGGCCAAGTCATTAGAAACCTTTAAAGGAAGCCTAAAGACACATCTGTTCTCGCTGGCGTTTGGACTTTGGGGGAAGTAGGCTGGATATTGGACTGTAAACTTGCACTCAGGTTTCCGTATTGTATTTTTAATGGATTTATTATTGTATTTGACATGGATTTCTTATTGCATTTTAATGGTCATATCTCTGTCCTATTGTGGTGTTTTTTATTGGTGTACAGCGCTTTGTTTGTCCATTTTGGCCATGTGAAAGCGCTCTATAAATAAAGTTGATTTGATTTTGATTTGAAGCCTGTGTAGTGATGCAGAACGATACCGATGGAGCTTATACGACACACCTTATTGCACTGAGATATGTGAATGTTAGTCCCGGGTCCGAAAAAGGTTGGCAGTCCAGGACTGAAACCAGTTTGATGATTACAGATTGTGCTACATCCACATTGTGAGGGCCCACTGAATGTAAGTGCCAGCCCAGCACCAAGTAGTATAATAGAAGGGCTTTAGTCCAGCAAATCCCCAGAACACAGAAGCTGCTGAAGTTTGTACAATGCTGCTACACAACAAGCGTTCTACATCTAATCACGGCAGCACATTTCAACTGAACACATGAGCAGCCATGTCTGAGCTCTGACTCGGGGGGCAGTAAGTGGTCTTGTGACAGGATGTATGGCATCAAATCCAGAGAGAGCATCTGTTGAGAGAAACAATCTGATTTCTGTTGGTTTAGGAAACAAAAAAGCTGTTGGACCAGAGTAATGGATGCTGTCTAGTCACACGTTTACTGTATGTAGGGCTAAGTCAGCAACAAACCACTGTTTTCTAAAAGAAGCTTGTAGAAGACATGTAGTATGTAACCTAAAAGTACTGCTGCTGTGACTGAGACTATCCAATGGGACGGTGCTGGAGGCTAGCTGAGAATGATCTCTCTTAATATTTTATGTGAAGAGGAAGGATGCTTTCATTCAAACTTTTAATTGAAATCGTGTTCATTAGTCTTTGTGAAGTTATGATCAGTAAACCGAATCTTGTTTTTTCTAAGGCTATGAGTTTTTGTAATTATGACAAAAACATGACCTGTCAGCATATAGTTGGACCCAAACATCCGCGAGACTTGGTGAGCTGTTTGTGCAACAGCTTTGATTTAATAATGCCTGTCACAACTAAAACTTTTTGTGTAGTTAATTGCATTTTTGTGATTAACTCTGCTAATTTCTTAAAGATTAGACTCAACAATGTTCACCATTCTTTCTTTAAGTGTTCTGACAAGTCATGCTGGTCATGTCGGTTAGCACAAATCAAAGAACTTTAAGAAGCTCCTGATGAACTTCCTCTAGTTTCTCCGTTTGACAAACTGAGGCCTAGTCCACACGTAGCCGGCTTTTTTTTTTAAACGAATATCCGCCTCTCCAAAAACTTGCATCCACACCACCTTGTTTTAAACAAAAACTCTGTCCACACGTACCCGGATAAATACGTTGTTAAGGACATGCCAGCCATGTAGGCGGCAGTACTTCCCCCATTCTTAACCTCGTCCTTCGTCTGTGGTCTTCCGCGAGGAGCAGTAATTCCGCTTGCAAAAACAAACAAGCAAAAAGCGCTTGGACCATTGATAAAGCGAGCGCAGCTCTGAGGGCATCCATGCTGTCGGCTAGTGTAAACACAGGTCGCACACGTGATGTCAGCATTTTTTTGTCGCGGAAAGTGACGTTGCGGACCTTAAAACTCCGATTTTGTCCGTCCACACGCAGACAACCAAAACGGAGAAAACGCAGATCTTCACTTTGGCCGGGGTTTTTAAAAAGATCCGTTTTCGTGTGAAAAAACTCCGTTTTCGTGTGGATGACAGGCCAAAACGTAGAAAAATATCTACGTTTTGGCAGATCCCCGACTACGTGTGGACAGGGCCTAATATGCCTGTGGGTTTGTAACGAGAACCGTGGCGGTATACTAGGGAACATTTTCCCCAAGCATGACACTTTTTAAGAGTTGTTTCGAGACCAACTGTACAACAATGTAACTTTTCCTGAGCTGCACTATCTACCATACAGTTTGGATCCAAGTCACCACAACATCTCAAATGGGCCAGGAGTCCCACTTTGAACAATTTCAGAAATGCTGAATATTTTTTTATCTGTTGTTGCAGCTGTTGATTCAGCCTGCTGCCCATTTGGCAGAAAAGCCCAAACCAGCGCAGTAAATGTTGATTTAAGCTTCCCACAAATATCTTTTATCAGAAAACAGCAGCTCAGCAAATTCCACTCTAACCTTATTAATACTTTTCAGAGCTCGACAGCTTGTTGACGTTGTCACTAAAACTGCACATGCTGGAAGTGACACGAACTGCAGACGTAACACTGAAAAAGAAAACTGTTGGAGAAATGTTAATCTGCTGTGTGAATCCATCAAATTTGCATAATAAAATGAGTTTACCACTCCTTTGTTAATAAATGTCCACTTCTATGAAAATGTAAGGAGAACCATTTCAGTTTGGAAAGAATTAACTTTAAATCTAAATAAAACAAGATGTATCGTATTTACTAATACAGCAATTACAGTGGATACACATCTCTAAATAAATAACAGAAATTGGAAGAGTGAATGAAATAAAATTTCTTGGCGTAACCATAGAAAAAAGTTATGTTGGATAACTCATATTGACTCAATTACAGTTATCTAAATCATTAGCAGTTCTCTATAAAGTTAAAGAATTTTTAGATGAAAAAGCTTTATATCTTTTGTATTGTTCCTTAATTCTGCCTTATTTCATGTATTGTGGTGAAGTGTGGGGAAACACCTACAAAACCCACTGAAAGCCTTTGTTTATAATTCAGAAGAGAGTAATTCGACATGTAAATAAAGCGGCTTGTAGAGAGCAAACACATTCAGGGTTTCCCTTACATAGGCGTAGCCGCCACGGCTGAAATCCCACCGCCACGCCTACAAGATCCCAAGTTTTATTTATTTATTTATTTGCGCTGTTTCCCGAAGAAGCAGCGGGAACTACTATGTTGTTGCTTGTGATCACAGCCGGCAGGCAGCAAGGAGGAGCAGGCAGGGCAAGGTGAAGTTACAGCATAAGTTATTGAGTTTAAAATTAGAAAGGTAGCAGTGGATAAAATGCTTTTTGGTTTACATGTTTCAGTAGCGTTAAGATAAACGAGTGTTGACGATCTTGACAGGGTTTCCTCCAGTGCTTACTAAGCCAGGTTTTCCTCCCCCCACCAGGCTAAGCATCACTTATTCATGTAAAATTTATTAATTTTTTCATGTCTGACTTTAACCGCATCTAATACTGTATTACTGCGTGAGCGCAACAGCAACAACTTAAGATTGATGTGTGAGCAGCCTGAGAGGCCGGGTGTTTCATCTGAACCCTTAAAACCTCCAGCAGGCTACGCTGCACTATTGACGTGTTAGCGCGCGGCGCTAACAACTTAGCGACGTGACATGTCTCGGAGAAAGCGTAAAAACACGTTGGACGCTTCTTCTGAAGCAGGAAAATAACACTTCTTCTTTAGCAGAGCACGACGTCTCCTCGGCTCGTTCGCCCTCTGCTGAGCCGGACTCAGCTCGATAACATTGACCCAGCACAGCCACTGGGTCGTTGGAGCTGCCCCGTGACTGCCTGATGGAAAACCAGCGGGTTTCATCAGACTCGTAAAGTTTCTTGTTTTTGCTGGGGGCCCCCTGTATTTTACCGCTCCCTCCTGCAGTCTTCCCCTATTAACATTTAAAATGATTATGTAAATTCCGTGTATCAATAGAAAAAAATCTCTGCCTCTGCCAGCTGCAGTAAATGTGGTCTCCAAATAATAAATAAGAGGTGCATTTATCTGTGTATCTACTTCGATCCGCATTAGTGATATTCTCAGCACCAAAACAATGAAGCAAAGAAAGATTCCTGAGTTTGTTAGTCATTTTATTTATTAGGTGCATCTAACCTGTTCTATTTTTCTCTAAAATGAGATCAAATCAGTGGTTCTATGGGTTGTCTCCTCTCTGCACTAGAAAATTTTACTTTATTTAGAGACCTGTCATAATTTCTCCCCAAGGCCCCCCCAACCCTAACCCTAACTGAGATTTATCTACTCCACCTAACCCTAACCCTCTTGAAGGGTGCAGATGCTTTTCTTCTCCTCTCCTCCATGTCTTATCCTCAAGGCTTTGTCTGTCTGTGTGTGCTGGGTGCACGGCTGCTTCTGCATTTTTTCTGGAAACTGGAAACTGAAATTCACTAAAATGGATCTCGTCCGTTGGTCACTCAACGTGGTTCATACAATTTTTTCAACGATGAGAACGGGAGAGGGGGCTCCCGGATGCCCTTCCGGGACAGACCAGCTGTCTGTGGAGGACTCTGAAGACGTGCGGATATTCGTGGTGGTGGTGTCGGGTTTCCTGCTGATCGGCATTGGAGGCTACCTGGCTTACCGGAAAACTAACGAGCTGTCGAGGAATATTGGCCAGATCCCAGAGCTCACAGATGGATTGCACCGTGCTGTGAATTCAAAGACTCACATAAGTGTCGAGATGAATCGTAAGCTTGGGACTTTTGCCGAGATTCATGCATTGGCACAAAGATGGATGCCATCAAGGATAGAGTGGACGAATCAGCACAGATTGGGATAGTTTAATGTCCATTACTGGGATTTTGAGAGGTTGAGGACCAACAAGCTGTAAGACAGAGAGGAAACTATCTCTGTCTAGCCCCAAAACCATTTCTAATCAGAATCTGGTGCCCTTGAGCCAGCAAGGCTACAATGAAAACTCCCCCCTCAGAAGATGTGTGGAATGTGCTGTCGCTATGGCAACTCAACTCTGTTTCCTATCCCAGCCTGGGCGGGACTGCGGGAAGACCGCTGAAATGTTCCAAGGTCACTGCAACCCTCCAACCCTCAATGCTCCTCCCCCTGTCCAAACTGAGGTGACGTGCGCTGCTTCTATCGTGGCTGCAGGAACTGAAGTGGAGTTAGTCCCAACCCACCACCCCACCTAGCGGACACTTATGTTGTGTTGTCTGAAGTCTGTTGCATATATGTTTGAGGTGGGTTTTTTTTTTTTTTGCAGAGCAAAGCTGCCCTCCCTATGGAGGGTAACTCTGAAGTGCCGTTTGTTCCCTCCACCTGAACCAATCCTCATGTAACCCCTCTTATCTCTATCAAGGTAGCGCGACTCAGGGTTGTGAATGACCACAGTCACCAGTTCTTGTCATGTGTCTTGCCCATGTATGTCTGATCTCTGAATTGTGTGTACTGAAACTCTAATTTCCCTCTGGGATTAATAAAGTATCTTTGATTGATTGATTGATTGATTGATTGATTGATTGATTGATTGATTGATGTGTGGAATAAATTAGACCAGGAGCAAAAAGATTGTTCAACAATGGTAAAGTTTAAGGGTATGTTTAAATCAAATGTGATTAAATATTATGAATCAAGTCAATGAAAAATTGCATAAAATATTAAAGGTCATTATTTTTTATAAAGCAAGAATGGGGATTTGAATATATTCCCATAAATTTCAATAATGATGCATAAATTATGGAACTGGTATGCTATTCTAAAATTTTGCTTAAGTGCAAAGGGTTTGGGGGTTGGGCTCAGAAGCTTATGCTTCTGCCTGCACCCATTCTTTGAATTGTGTAAGTTGTGTGTTTGCTTGTAAACCTGCAAATGTTTTTTGTTGTACTATTGATTTTAATTTCTCATAAACTCATTGAACTAATGCACCACAAATGCAACTACACACCCGTCTCTCTCTCTCTCTCTCTCTCTCTCTCTCTCTCTCTCTCTCTCTCTCTCTCTCTCTCTCTCTCTCTCTCTCTCTCTCTCTCTCTCTCTCTCTCTCCCTAAAAAAGGGAACCACATGGAAGTTGCATTACTTGGTTCCTTTTATTTATTTATTTATTTTAACAAAAGAGAACCAAGTAATGCAACTTCATTGCAGTTAGGTGAAATCCACTGAATGATTTTACAAAAAAATGTTTAAACATGGAAGTTGTTTCGGAAAGAAATTTGAACCGTGAGCAGAAGGAAGTTATTTCCATAACAGAACACGTGATCGACAAGCTCAAAAGGTCATTCATTTTCAGTTTGGAAGAGAACCTTTTCAGTTAAAACGACTGTAACTAAATGCTTTGGTAGCTTTGGTGTCAAAGCTCCGCTTTCTGAGAAGCTTTAAGAGAAGACCATCAGTCCTAAAGCAGTGTCAGACACAAAGAACACGGCGATTGTGACATTTTGATAGAGTTGTGATAGTAAAAAGATCATATGTATAGCATAAAAAAGATTGGATTTTGAAAATGTTGTAGGTGACATCATCAACTGTAAAAGAAATCTAAAAAATCATAACCATAAAATATAGCAGAACAGCAGTTCAGCCAGGTTTCTGCGACCTGTTTATACTTTGAACAATGATGTTTCTGAAGAAGAAGAAGAAAGGATTCCTTATACAGAAGTCTCTCAGTGATGTGGCTTCAGAAGAGATGGGGCTTTCCACAATTGTTGTCTGAAAAATATTCTTAATGGCTGAGCTGGCAGTGATTTCCCACAGACTGTTTCCCTTTAGCAAAACAACCACAGATACCGATCTGGTGCGCTTGCTGTTTGGTAGAATAACCATGTTATTTTATGAAACATTGGAATAGTTTCTTTTCTGTGTTTATATTTTTATCACAACCTGTTTATTCTAACTAATCTGTGAATTTTTGAGAACAAGTTCCCCAAAATTGAGTTTTTTAATAAACTAGTGGCAAAAAAAGTTAATAAGAAAAAAAAATCAAGTTGTCGTCGTCTTCCTCCGCTTATCCGGGTCCGGGTCGTGGGGGCAGCATCCCAACTAGGGAGCCCCAGATCGTCCTCTCCCCAGCCACCTCCAACAGTTCCACCGGCAGGACCCCAAGACGTTCCCGGACCAGATTGGAGATGTAACCTCTCCAGCGTGTCCTGGGTCGACCCGGGGGCCTCCTGCCGGCAGGTCATGCCCGAAACACTTCCCCAGGGAGGCGTCCAGGAGGCATACTGACCAGATGCCGAAACCACCTCAACTGACTCCTTTCGATCCGGAGGAGCAGCGGTTCTACACCGAGTCCCTCCCGAATGTCCGAGCTCCTCACCCTATCTCTAAGGCTGAGCCCGGCCACCCTACGGAGGAAACTCATTTCGGCCACTTGTATTCGCAGTCTCGTTCTTTCGGTCATTACCCAAAGCTCATGATCATAGGTGAGGATTGGGACGTAGATCGTCCGGTAAATCGAGAGCCTGGCTTTCTGGCTCAGCTCCCTCTTCACCACGACAGATCGGCTCAGCGTCCGCATCACTGCAGACGCCGAACCAATCCGCCTGTCGATCTCCCGATCCCCCCGGCCCTCACTCGTGAACAAAACCCTGAGACAAAACCCTGAGATACTTAAACTCCTCCACTTGAGGTAGGACCTCTCTCCTGACCCGGAGTTGGCAAGTTGCCAGAACCTCTTTAGTGTTGATCGATAGTCTTTCTCCATGGTCTCACCAAACTCCTTCCACGCCCGAGATTTTGCCTCAGCAACTGCCACTGCTGCACCCCGCTTGGCTATCTGGTACCCGACTGCTGCCTCTGGAGACCCACAGACCAGCCACGCCTTGTAGGCCTCCTTCTTCAGCCTGACGGCTCCCCGAACCTCTGATGTCCACCAGCGGGTACAGGGGTTGCCACCACGACTGGCACCAGCCACCTTGCGATCACAGCTAGCAACAGCCACCTCAACAATTGCAGAGTGGAACAAGGCCCACTCAGAGTCAATGTCCCCCACTGCTCTCGGGACACGGTCAAAGCTCTGCCGGAGGTGGGAGTTGAAGACCGTCTTGACAGGTTCTTCTGCCAGGCGTTCCCAGCAGACCCTCACTATGCGTTTGGGTCTGCCAGGTCTACGCGGCATCTTCCCCTGCCATCTGATCCAACTCACCACCAGGTGGTGATCAGTTGACAGCTCCGCTCCTCTCTTCACTCGGGTGTCCAAAACATATGGCCGCAGGTCAGATGATACGACTACAAAGTCTATCATTGACCTGCGACCTAGGCTGCCCTGGTACCAAGTGTACCGATGGGCATCCTTATGTTCGAACATGGAGTTCGTTATGGCCAAACTGCGGCTTGCACAGAAGTCCAATAACGAAACACCACTCGAGTTCAGATCAGGTGGGCCATTCCTCCCAATCACACCCCTCCAGGTCAAGCGGTCATTGCCCACGTGAGCATTGAAGTTCCCCAGCAGGACAATGGAGTCCCCTGATGGAGCACTATCTAGCACTCGTCCCATGGACTCCAAAAAGGGTGGGTACTCTGAACTGATATTTGGCCCATAAGCACAAACAACAGTCAGGACCCGTTCCCCCGACCCGAAAGCGCAGGGAAGCTACCCTCTTGTCCCCCGGGGTAAACCCCAACACACAGGCAGAGAGTCTTGTGGCTAACAAAAAGCCAACCCCAGCCCTCCGCCTCTCACCCGGAGCAACTCCAGCAAAGGAGAGTGTCCAACCCCTCTCAAGGACTTGGGTTCCAGAGCCAATGCTATGTGTCGAGGTGAGTCAGACTATATCTTGCCGGTACCGCTCAACCTCTGCCAAAAGCTCCTACTCCTTCCCTGCCAGCGAGGTGACGTTCCATGTCCCAAAAACCAGTTTCCTTGTCTGGGGATCGGACCGCCAAGGCTCCCGCATTGGTCTGCCACCCGATCCACATTGCACCGGACCCTTCATGTTCCTCCTGCGGGTGGTGGGTCCACAGTTGGATGAGCCCATGTATCCGGTTCGGGCCAGGCCCGGCCGGGCCCCATGGACGAAAGCCCAGCCACCAGGCGCTCGCTCACGGGCCCCAACCCCAGGCCTGGCTCCAGGGTGGGACCCTGGTAACCCTCCGGGCCGGGTACTCCGACTCTTTGTTTTTACGTCCATGAAAGATCCTGTAAACCGTTCTTTGTCTCACCCTTCACCTAAGACCAATTTGTCATGGGAGACCCTACCAGGGGCACAAAGTGCCCCAGACAACATAGCTTCTAGGATCATTAGGGCACTCAAACTCCTCCACCACGATAAGGTGACGATTCAACGAGGAAAATTAAAAATAAAAAATCAAGTTAATTTTTCAAAATAAACTATAGTCCAAAATAAACATTTTGCTTTGCATAGTCAACTAAGGTAAAAGAGTAAAAGAACACCAACAAATAATTGATTGTGAGGATTTTAGAGAACTTGATGACGTTTTAAAACTGGATTAACCAGATGAGGCAGCATTAAAATATGCACGTAGCCTCTGTCAGTCTGCTCCATCAAGCCAACATGTCTGTAGAATATAGTTGAATCAGAGAAACAAACACACACACACACACACACACGTTTAAAACCTACCCTGTTGTATTTTACTGTACTCCATCGGTTAATGGTGTATATTCTTCACATCGATGCATATTATGTCTTCCTGACACTTTTTTCTTCATTCATTCATTTTCCAGCTGCACTTGTTTTACTTTCAAGATTACTTTCCCCTTCCTTCCTCTCGGGCGCAGAAACCTTCAATGTTTTGTCTGACTGCTCTCTCTCTCTGTGTGTGTGTGTATGTGTGTGTGTGTGATAAAGTGGGAGGAACCACTCAGTCATCATGCTAAAAAACAACACATTTAAATATTAATGTTTATGGTTGCTTTTATTTAAAATGTATTGATATTTTTTGATCCTTGCTACCTCGGGGTGGAGATCAGATGAAAGATAAAAACATGTTTTTAATATTTTACCTGCAACAGTTTTCTTTCTAATTCCATGTTGTCGTTCTTTTTTAAAACACAGAAACGGTTTTGTTACCTGTTGTTGACGCTACGTTTCGCCGACGGCTGCCGGCTTCTTCAGGCTGACGCTGATCAAGAACGACAACATGGAATTAGAAATAACGCACAGCAAGAACACACCTAAGATGTTCAAAGTTTTTTTTTCTATATAGAAAATCAAAGTTGTTCTTGAAAAAAATGAAGTCTCTTGAATATAATCTAAAACAGCTTTCCAAATTTAAGGTGAAAATACACTCCTGCTGCAGTTTCTAAAAGATCAGTTCAAGGAATGACAGGGAAGTTTACTGACGTTAGCTGAATTCGACTTGCCTTTGCATCATCTGAATGGACTGCTCCAGCCGGCTGCATGGGAAGCAGTAAACATGATTTTCTGTACATCTAAAGAAGTGTGTGAAATGATACAAATCAGGTTTTGTGCTGAGTGCCGTCCTGCCAGACAATTAGCACACAAATCTAGCTCATTCTCTGATTTTAGGCTGGCCAGGGTGTTTTACCCTAAACCGGTTTCGGGTCTGATCCAGCTCTTTTCTGTTTTAAGTGCCAAAATTGCAGGTGTGAAAGAGGATTTGATTGCTATCTTCATAGAAGTCCCAATGGGTTCTTTCTGATGTAACACTTTCTTTTCTGATAGTAAGGTCATTTAAAATGTTCTTTGTTGTTTGACACATCGCCCAGAGGGGAACCGTGGTTTAAAATTTCCACCCTTTGTTTGCATGCTATCTGGCTGTGGATTGATGCAATTTGGATCTTTTTTTGCCTGGATCAACAACAATTTTTCATATTTTCTTTGTACTCAACACTCAAACATGCTAGCACAATGACTCTATTAGTACCCCCTTCCTAAGGTTACTGAGCATTACCATCAGATGTAAGCGTACTTTGATCATCTCAGTTTATGTCACAGTCACAAGTGTGTTTGGAAATGTTCTCCAGCAGAGCTCCACTGTGGCCAGAGGTGTCATTTGAGACATTCTGTTTCTCTGCAGACACATCATGACTGAGCTGATTGAATCAGAGAGGATTTATGTGGAGGAGCTGCAGAGCATCATGGAGGTACATTATGTCATCACTGTTTCATGGCATCCTTAAATCTAAAAAGTCACCATATTTGATATTAAACCAATCAGTAGGCTGAAGGGGGCTAAAGCATCAGGTGAAAGCAACCTTCTGATTTTCCCGTTCTTAAAGAGCAAGTCACCCCTAACAAGAAGCGTACTTCACTCCCACCTCATGTTTGAAAAATGAAACAAATGCTGTTGCCTAGCAGACAGAGAGGGTGGAGCCACTAACAAATACACACACTCACGACATTGTGACATCATAATGTACCAGTTTACATCATAGCATACCTCTTAGCGAATAGCGGTGGCAGATTTAAATTCAAATGCAGTGAAGAGTTTTTACCTGACAACGGCACAACACTGACAGTTTCAGGCAGAAAATTTAAATTTTAACTAAAATGCACTAAAGTGCTAAACTATTGACTACACGTGTCTGCAGCACGATTAGACACGCATTTATATAGATTATCAGAAAAAAATAGTTGATTTGGGGGTGACTTGCTCTTTAATGAAGCTGTAATAAATCCTTTAGGCGATAACGTTCCCTTAGTCAGAAATGTGCAAGGTAAAACTGGAGCCGGTCGCCATTTAAAATTAAGTACCTGGCTTTCCAAAATTCACATGAAAAACTTGATTTGCAGATTAAGGGTGATGTGAAGTTGGAAGGATTCGTGGAAGAGTTAATGAATGAGGAAATACTGGAGAATGATCAACAAAGGGTGACTGTTGTGGATCAGAAAATAGCAAATATTTAGTGAGGAGGACGTTGAAGAGGATGACGAGTTTAATATCATGGTCAAATTTGTGTGTGAATGATTAACTGTACTGTAATGTGTCACGACGTGCCGGTGAGTGGAGCGGAGGTGAGGATCCAAATGCTGGGGAGGAAGCAGGCAGGCAGACAAACTGGAAAACTTAAAGGGTTTTAATGATATACACACGCAGGACATGGAAACAATGAACCAACAAGAGACACAGGACTGAAGGGGTTTATATACAAGAGGGCTGGGAGCTTGGGTGATTGGAAAACGAGAGGCAGGTGGGAGCAATTAACAGAGACACAGGACTGAACCAAGAGGGGAGACAGGACATAATGCACTATGGAGTCCTCTGACTGATACAGGTACAAGTTTATGCCTGAGGAGTGGAGGAGACGTGTTGTGTGATTTTCAACAACAAGGGAGAAATAGAGCCGTGGCAGCTATAGGATAGAGTTTATTAGTTCATTGCATTTACTGTAAAAAATGCTAAGGGGAAACATATTTGGGGCAGCAGTAGCTCAGGAGGTAGAGCGGGTTGTCCAGTAACCGGAAGGTTGCAGGTTCAATCCCAGCTCGGACCACAGAAGGCTGCCCTTGAGAATGCTGCGGGTGGTGGGTGAAGGGACCGGTGGCACCCG
>NC_091756.1:57583840-57623840 GCF_043380555.1 Nothobranchius furzeri | reverse complement strand
ATTGCCACAGTTCAGATCCATGCATGTTAAACCAGTACCTTACTGGGCTGGACTGATGGGAGCACATTATTACTAGCGTTTTGTCAGGGAGTTTTCAAAGTGTTGAAAGGTTCATGAGGGTTCTGTTTCCTCACACAATTTACAGGACCTCAGTCTCACATTTACCCCACGTCTTTAATTTTGAACACTTTGCAGACGTGTGCCAATATTATTTCTGTTATTTGAACAGAGCAAAATGACGTTAGCAGAGGTGAATTAAGCCTACTGTAGTTAGGACTCTTTAGGATTACTCAGCTACCAGAAAAGTTAGGAATTATGTCATTTACCACACATGACCTGAACATGAATAAAACCTATCCTTAAATGGTTGTATGTATTGATTAAGCTATAGTCTTCGTGACAATTTGCTTATTTCCTTTGAGTAATAACGCAATTAATAATAAACTTTTGATTAGGACACATTGTTGTCACGTTATGGAGGATGGTTTGGACCCAAAATTCAGAAACCCAGGATGACTCGAGGCAGGAGTTGGTAAAAGTAAAAATCATTTATTTGGCAGGATGAAGACAAAATAAATCCATAAGGCAGCGAGCCAAAATCCAAAAGTCCTGGAGCACAGGACACCAAAAGCTCACTTAGAGCACCACAGTCTGGGAACAAAAGTCCTGGGACACGGGACACCGAAAGCTCACTAGGAGCACAAACAACGCTGACAAAAACACACAATGGACCGACACAACACAGAGGCAAGACAGGGCTTATATAGGCTGGGAGGAGCAATTAGGGAAACAGGAAGCAGGTGTGTGGAGTGAGGCTGGAGGGAAGGCAGGTGACAACTATTATCTGAATGGGGAAGAGAACCAGTGGAGGGCAGATAAACCTGACACTATATAAAACACAAAACTAAAACTGAAGACTAAGGGAAGGACTCACACATACACACACTGACACACACAAACTCATACACACATACAATGAACTGGGGACCAAGAGGCTGGAGCTACAACTTAAGACACACAACAGAGATGGAGACAAAGGACACATGAGGACGCTAAGAGAACACAAAAGGAGAACCTGGAGTGGGAACTGGAGGAGCTGGGGAAGAAAGGGACACAGAACATGACAATTGTGTTCAGCCCATTGGCAGAGAGCTCCCAGTGACAATGAATAAAAAGCAAATCCAGCAAACATGATGGATGGATGAATGGATCAGAATCAACTTCATTGTCAATGCCGCAGCGTCCTGAAGCATAGAAATGTGTTTGGATGGATTCATTCAGGAATTACTTGGAAAAAGGGGATTTTTGCACAAAAAAAGTAGCCAAACATGTCAGCTGGGGTCAGAGGTTTGTAAAAACCACGAAGTGAGCAGCTCTTCTCAGTGTAACCGTCTCTTCTTGTCTGTCCAGGGTAACTGAGTTTTTCTTTTTGTTGCCTCAAATCGCCGCACATATACAGTCAGGCCACAGACACAGGACTGCTCTTCAAAGCTTTTTACTGGCAGGATCTGATATAAAAACAAGCGCACAATAGTTTATCAGTGTGTGCGCTGCAACGGCCTCCACCAGCTTTCATTACTGCTTTTTTTTCTTACATGCAGTTGAAACAGTAAAACATTTACAAATCGTATTTTTACCAAACACATCTGAACCTACCTGATATAAAAACAAGCACACAATAGTTTATCAGTGTGTGTGTGTGCGTTGCAACTGCATACTGTCTGTTCAGGGCAAAAAGAAAAACCAAGCATTACTAAAAGCATGCTAACCAGAATGAATCTCACCTATAAAGTTATTAATTTAATGCAAACACAGCTAGCTTTTTTCAAAATACACTCTAACAACACTTGTATATCTGTAACAGGTCCTATTGATATATTAACTAAATGTTAAAATGACTTAAACAGAAGTTAAGTGCAGAGTGGCTTCACAGTACTGCTTTGGTGGGAGGGGCCGTGAGTGCGACTGAAGGACCCGTTGCATGCAGTTGCACCTAACCACCAGTAGGCGGCTTCAAAAACAAACAATCACATCACTTTTGGTGAAATTCACATTTTTATCTCTGTTACACCAGCTTTTATAGCAGCAGCACCTGTTCATGTTTTCAATCATATTTTATACAACCTATAATGTATGTGATTTTATAAAAACCTAATTAGGCCCAGAATCATGTTTATGGTTCGCACCAAGTGATTCTAAAATGGTGAAAACAATTTTGGTCTTGTAAAAAAAAGAAATAAATGAATTCATGCTCACTAAAAACGTTTTTGCCTGCCACCTGCTGGTTTAGAGTGGTGCCTGCTGTTTCCTGAAAATAGAAACCCAGACAAATAATTGAATCACCAATATCAGAATCAGAATCAGAATCAGAAAAGGTTTATTGCCATTGTTAGTGAACAAACGATTCACAAACTAGGAACTTGCTTCGGTACTAACTTGCTACATATGACATGAATAATATAATTAAAAAATAGAATAGAGTAGAATAAAGTAGAATAAAATATAATAACTAGCATAAAACTTTGCTATAAAAAATGGCAGGTAAGGTAATATGGCCGATAACGTAACGTTACGTCAAGTACCGAAGACGAGCATGGTTATGTGTTTATAATATGTGTATTTATTCATTTAAAATGTGCAGCCAAAATAGAACAGGAAACTTTGGTTAAGAGGTGATAATCTATTCCACTTCATCCAAAAATGCAGCCTAAACCCACAGACAAACATGACTTGTATCTGAATCTGTGAGTTACATCCAAATAGGAACATTTTTGTTGACTGGTTGTGTCATCTACAGACAGTAATCAGAAGTTGAGAGCATGTTGGCTAAGAAACCACCAAGCGCTTGGGTGTGGCTGAAAACCCACAGAGCTCCATCCTTCCCTGTAATAGTACCAGCCTTTGTGTTTGGTCTCCTAGGCTGTGACCTTATTGGTGTAATGGACATCTTTGCGGTGCACTCTTTATTTATTTAACTCGGATGAAAAGGTGAAGAACTGATTTTAATATTTTCCTCTTGAAGCATGCAGACACAGATCTGGCTTAAATGACATTTAACCAATGCAGTAGTTTAGGATTCTATTCAGACATGGCTGCCACTGCGGTCGGAAGTTAGTATCCAGCACCAATCTGACATCATCATGTTTGCTCACGTTGACAGGGAAACCTGAGTGAACTGGGGAAGCTGCTGATGCAGGGGTCCTTTAATGTATGGACTGACCACAAGAAGGTCCACAGCAAGGTAAATCTGCATTTCTGCCCAGCTGTCACTCCATTATTAAGCCTGTATTTCACTGGGCTGCGACATCGTTGTCTTGTGATACGTACAAAAACAACAACGTGGAATCAGAAGTGAGTGAAAGGTTTGGTGGTCACATTTTATTCCCTGCAAAGTTCCAAATCATGGAGGAGTCAGACCTTTGGGTTTATTTAATCAAGTCCATAAGACTGTAGGAAAGTGTGAAGTCGGCAGGTCAACACTGTTCTTGTTTTTCGCTCCATATTTTGGCACGACTTCCATCCGCTCTATCTTAGCGTCAGATTGAGAAACTCAACAGACTTAACAACATGACGGTGCAGAGACGAGCATGAATTTAGCAGGTTTGAACAGTTTCTGATCTTTTTGTTCTTGTAGCACAATCTAACGATGGCCTTTAGGTAAACACTCCTGAAATCAAAGGGACACAAAGAACAAGAAAAATGTTTATTTCAGAAAGATGTGCAGGTTTCTTGCACATCACACTGTCGGACAAAAAATATTAGCCTATTACTTAAAAGTCCAATAGCAACAAAGCCAGGTCACCATCAGTCTGTGATTTTGTAGCCTCCTTTAGCTCCCTCTAAATGGCAAAGGCCATGCTCATGTTATCTGTGGTTTTAGCTCTTTGCTTGCCTCCAAAGACATGTTTTACTTCCAGGCTCAGCATGATGCCACCAGAAAAAGCAAATGTCTTCTTTTTTCTTCTTCTTGTGCTTTTAATTGACCATCGACAATGTGAAAATGCTCACCGCTAGCATTACAGCTAACAGCCATAGACCAGGATGTCCCCCCTAGAACACCTACCCGCTCCACAAAACTATCAAGTGCGGGTTTTGGTCAGAAGACTGTTGCAGAGTGGTGTCAAAAATTTTAATTGTTAAAGCTTCTTTCCGGAGTATTTTTCTTATCCGATGGCGCCATCTAGTGGCTGACAAGCGTATCACACAAAACCGCTGTTCCTCTGTTTTTTTTAAGATGGCGACTTCATGTTTCTGTTTATAAATGTAGCCGACAAACGGAGCTAAAACACGTAGTTTTACACGTATTATTCTCATGTCATGTTGTGTTTTCATATATTTATGTTTTAGAGACTTTCTTGTCCGTGAAAAGTTCATCAACTCTGCATCGGCGGAGGTATTCCTTAAATTTGTAGCGTCTAAGCGGTAGTCTAACGCTATTGGAAAGCTCTGGTTGGCGCTCAGTTTCCTATTGCACAGAACTCTGCCGGGCAGGGGGCGTGCTTAGCAAAAAATAAATTAAAAAGACATATTGCTTATAAAATGTTACAGTACTTGATAAGATGATCACTTTTACGGATTTCTGACAAATCATACATAATTTCTGAAAGAGGAAAACTCAGGAAAGCAGCTTTAAGTTTGCAACTCAACAATCACTGAGACCAATGTTAATGCTCTAGCTTAAAGTCTGTTGTTACAGATGAAGAGCGACTCTGAAGTCCTATTAACAACATCTTTTCAAATCAATGAGAGCCTTGTTTTACTTTATAAACCATCACCACATCATCTTTTTTATTCATAAAGTAACACAATGTAGAGTTAATTTGCAAAAACAGTTAACGTAAGCCCGGTTTGTGCTTCTGCGTTGGTATGGAAGCGTGCGACGCCATCATTCGTCCTTGAGAGGGCTCTTTTTGTGTAAAAGCATGAGTCCTGCAGAAGCTTCTTTCTAATGAGTGGAGAAATATTCCACACTAAATGTATGTTGCACACAGTTTAGCTCTCTGAGAATCAGACACTTCTTGTCACAGCAGCAAATAAACGTGGACAGTCAGTTCAACATGAAATGAGCAAACTGCAGCAGCACAAATGCCTCTCCAAGAGCATTCTTTTCATTACATGATGCAAAATCCTGGATTCTTTTGACAACGGAGCACTCATAATCTAATAAATGTCTAATTTCAACAGTAATAAAACAAAGTCATGACTTGAACTCCAACCTGATGCCAGAGTTGGTGGGCAGACATAAAGTGACTAACCTGTTCTGATCCCAGGTGAAAGACCTGGCGAGGTTTAAGCCCATGCAGAGGCACCTGTTCCTGTACGACAGGATGCTGCTGTTCTGCAAGAAACGAGAGGAAACCACAGAGGGACACGAGAAGACTCCAACCTACAGCTTTAAACACTCGCTTAAGGTACAATGGAAGATTAGTTCAGTTCACATTTTTATGTTTGGGAACTCACTGTTTTCACTTCAATAGAAAAATAAAGTGGGTTTTGTTTGCGTTTGAAAAGGCAAATATAAATGTTTAACATGAAATCATATTTTGTATTACTGCCTGTTGGCTGTTTGTTCATGTGAATGCTAGTTTCTTGTGACCTCGGTGTGACTCCTCAGACTGTAATGGTCATTCAGTTTGCCTGTCAATGATTCACCTGCCAACGGCAAAACACTACGGCAACATCACTAGGCCCAAAATATATTAAAACTCTTATTTGATTCTGTTGTTTCACATAGATTTTGGAAAGAGTTTAGCAGTTTGTTATTAAATTCATGTTTCTTGCTACCTAAATGTATTTGAACTTGGTAAAATAACTTCCATGGGTCCAGCCAAATGAGGCACCGTTTGAAATGACGTGAATCGGTGCTCGGTCGGTACTATGGAATTCAGTCGGTACCTTAAAAAGTACCGAATTCGTTACCCATCGCTACGATATAACACAAATTTAGAAACATTTTAAATCTCTTATTTTATCATTTGTAGCATCACACTTCATAGCGTAACAACTGCATATTTAATTATGAACAATAAGATGGGATGATTCCATATAAATATGAAATATCAACCTGATTGATCTTTGAATGTTTAACCAGAAGAGTTTAGGATTCTTTGCTTGTTCACGGACCATAAACACACTTCGTACTAATTCAGGCAGAGTCAAGTATATAATTAAAACAATTTATTTTATTTTACTAAACTAATTATAGTACATGACAAGCTATGAATAATGATATGTGATGGAGTGTATATGCGGTGATGGAATGTGTATTGTAGGTGGTGTAAAGTAGATGTGTATCAGAACCTTTGTATCTGAAAGAGATTGTGAATTCCGGGTGTAAAAGAATTTGGTCTGCTATAAACTAGAGAGTTGATTAAAACGATATCAGACGCAATCTGTTGTGTCTATGAACCCTAATCGGAGACCCCCGTTCAGATCTGGAATGTCGGGAAGTCGGGTGGACCTCAAGGCGCCGAAGTCCGTAGGTTAACCCCAGCGCGACCAGTCCGGTCTCGAGTTGTCTCCAGGTCACAACAGGCATGAAGGTTCTTAAGGAGTCGTGCGGCTGTGTCCGCTGGCAGTGTGCCAACAGGTTTGACAGTGTGTCAAAGAGATGTTTCAATAGAGGTCGGTTCCAAAATTGGCCACTTTGGGTTCCACTCCAAACTGAGTAACTCGGGCAGTCACTCAAGTTTTAATAATCTAGAATTGATCATTTCTGCTAATCAGAATTTGACATGTTTTACCAAACACCCCTCAGAAAACCACACCTTCCAGATACAAGCTGTTCTAGCTCTGTGGATAAAGAATCTTTAAACTTTATGTGAGATGGCCTTAACCTTAATTTGCATCTAATGAACGTTGTGTATGAGTGTAGATAATGATTCACTTGTTAAATCAAACTGTGTCACGCTGAGGGGATGCTTGGACCCAAAATGCAGAAACCCAGGATGACACAAGGCAGATGGTTGAAAAAATAAAAAAAAATCCTTTATTATAAGGTGAGCAAAAACAAAAAATAAATCCAAGGCAGGGCGCCAACATCCACAAACTCTAGAGAACACAAGAAGACCAAAAAACTAATAACCCAAAAGGGAGAGCGAGACTGACAGGATTACAAACAAACATTAATGGACCGACACAAGACAAAGACAAGACAGGGCTTAAATAGACTGGGAGAGGCAATCAGGAAAACAGGCAGCAGGTGTGCGGAGTGAGCTGCTGGAGGGAAGGCGGGTGACGATAATAATCTAAATGGGGAAACAGAACAGAGAATGGCAGATAACCCTAAAATACAATATTTAAACCTAAAGACTGAGGGAGAGGCTCACACAAACTATCTGGAGGAGGACATAATACACACACATACACTCATACACACACACAAACACCAACTGGGCAGGACACGTACACACACACACACACACACACACAAACACAAACACACACACAAACACACAAACACACAAACACTGAGCTGGGGACAAGGCTAGAGCTACAGACTGGAGGAGGCTGAGGATGACTAAATGAAACACCGGACCTGAAGGGATAATATGAGGACCTACAACCAGAAGACACAATATAGAGACGCAGACCATGACAAACAGTACTGATCATAAGACATAAATGGAACATTGTCAGAACAATATTCATTTCAACTTCATTGAATTAGGCACAGATTATTCAAACATTTCCATACAAATATGGTTCATTCAGCCATATGATCATTTATGATTATTTAACTTGTGAGTTGTAAAAGTTCACTTTTCATTCAGAGTGTGGAATCCAGCAGTCTGAGATAAGTTTGACAATCTTGTCTTCATGGACTGTCAACAAGCACTGCAGAATCTTCTGGGTGTTAGAAGATAGAATAGAAACTCCATCTAGATAGTGGAATTATGTCTGTAGGTGACCGGTCACTGTGCACGCCAATATATAGGTCAGAATTGACCCTTTCTGGATGTTACACATTTCTACAAGGTAAAAGAAGATGAATTTTAGTAGTAACGGTCAGAAGTCTGTAGGATTTTGAAGGATAAAGATCAAGTTAGAAGTCAACATCCATGCTATGAACCAGTGTTTTCACATTCTGTGACCACGCTGCACTGATTCTGTGATTAAAACATTACAAAGTGTTAAAGACTCATTACTTCTGAAAGTTTGGGATCACTTGGAATCGGTGTGAAGAAAGCATTAATCACATCCATGTCACTCTACACGTCCTGTTCATTTGAATCCAGACTAAGTTCAGGCTTTTCTATGAAAAACAAGAAGATGTCCCTATTGGTTAAAGGCTGAACGTGAAGCTTAATATTACGATTGAAAGCTAAATTTTATGCATGGCTGCATGGTGGCGCAGTGGTTAGCACTATTGCCTCGCAACATGAAGGTTGCAGGTTCAAAACTCGCCTTTCTGCGTGGAGTTGCGTGTTCTCCCCATGCATGCGTGGGTTTTCTCCGGGTACTCCGGTTTCCCCCACAGATCACAACATGCCCTATAGGTTAAAAAAAATAAAATAAATAAATTGTAAGTCGCTTTGGGTAAATGCGTCTGCTAAGCACATAAACATAAATTTATGATATAATCTGAGTAAATAATACTAAAAGTAAAAGCAAGACGTGTTCCAAACACTGTTTTTATGAGTTCACGGGTCTCTCTGTAGGTGGAGGTACTGTTTCTGGTTTCTGATTGCAGAATCATCATCCCAGTTTCTTTGTCCTCCTACCCAGATGAGTTCTGTGGGAATCACAGAGAACGTCAAAGGTGACAGCAAAAAATTTGAAGTGTGGTACAACGGCCGAGAGGAGGTTTACATAATCCAGGTATGTTTTGGTAAACGGAGGGCTTTCCTCCTCATTGTTTAAAGTTTGATCAAGTTTATTTGTGAGTAGAGGTAATAAAAAACAATCTGGTTCTAATCCAGGTTCATCACAACGTTTCAAAAGGATATTTAGTTTAAAGTTTAACCACCGTGTATAAATAATGTGTTAAACATGTGATGACGATTTCATCAAACCTTTATACCAGAACACATTCTGTTTGTTACCAAAGACTTCCAACCATCTGATTCATGCTCCAAATTTAAATAAAGTGAAGACCAGGTAATCCAGAATGTTTCTTAGAGGTAACATGACTTTTCCTCCACCGACCACCAGATGGCAGTGTTGCACCAGATAACCTCCACACCAGTCTCTCTCCTATATTAGTATTTCCAAGCTTCTGGTTGCTGGTGTGCCTGATTTCTGCTTGTGTGTCTGTCTGCATGTATGTGTGTGTTCTTCCCCAGGCTCCCTCCATGGATGTGAAAAATATGTGGGTGTCAGAGATCCGTAAAGTTCTCACAGGCCAGCTCGAAGCATGCAGAGGTACGTGCATACATTTGGACCTGAGAATATGTCTCTGCAGACAGCTCCTTTTTTTTTTGTAAATGTAAGTCTGTCTTTGTGCTACTTGCTGATTTGGTTGTTATTCATTCTGATTACACAGACACGTTTGTGTACATCCCTCTAATCAGCCACGCATCAAACCAAAGATGTAAATTTGAATGGTAATGAAGATGATCTTTATTAGTTGCAATTAATTAAACAATCCAAGAAATTCAAGTAATATTTGTGAGAATTTAAGACTTTTTGTAGCATCAAGAATGCAAACAAAATATTTTACAACATACTTTTGGTTCGGCAATGGATGGAATTTCAAATCATTTAAAGGTAGTTCACTAGTTAGAGATCCTTCTTTTGTTTTAATAATGACATTTGCAGATTTTAACATTATTAGTAACACTATGTGACCAGATCAGGATGCACGGGCCCATGGGCTCTGGGGCCACACATGGCTCCTTCATCCCTCTGCAGCAGCAGCTTGTTCCTCTCTATGTTAATAATCACAATAAAAACATTTTGCCTGTTTCCCGTTCAAATTCATGCACATCTGAGTAATAATTAAAACATCGCTTCATTAAACCAACTCTCAGACGGTTTTCTAAAATCAACTGCATAAATTAAACATTTTAAGATGCTGACAGGGAATAAAGTGTAGCTTTAACATAATACATTAAAGGTGTGGTTCACGAAAAAACCATTTTGTAATTATTATTTCTGAATATAATTGGCCACTCTTAGTTTTTAATCCAGGCTGAAAATGAAAATAGTCACTATCTGCTGCATTAGCTTCTGACAGAAAATAAACGGTGAACTCTAGGATTTGAAAAGCCTGACATACATGGACATAATTTTTTGGGGGGGTGGGGGTGGGGGGGTGGGGGTGGGGGGGACATGTCCCCCCCCCCCCACTTTTTCCAAAGTCAAGTTTTGACCCCTGCACTTTTTACCACCCAAAAACAATATTACGCTATATTAAATTGACACTGGTTGAGCTCTCGGACCAAGCGGAAAACAACCGTTTGTTTTGAAGCCTGTTTCCCATTAGAGCATACTGTAAAGATACCCCCCCCCCCCCCCCCACACACACACACACACACACACACACACTTCTAAAGTGAAAATTACGTCCATGCTGACATATCTACTTCACACTGTCACTTAACATTCATGGACTCACCCAACTTGACTCAGGACGGATCTGTTTCTGGTTTAGTATCCAGAAAAGAGCAGAGAGCATCTTGACTAGTAGAAGCTAACCGTTAGCATTAGCAATTTCACCACACAGCAGAACTCCTCCAGGCTTGTGGTATTTGTGGAGATAAAAGATCAGCGTTGCAGAGATAACAGTCAGTGGTAGCGTTGCATTGGTGTTATCCCGTCAGAGGTGAGAAGTCCAAATATCAGGAATTAAGACTCTAAATACTACCCTCTGAAGCTCAGCTGTGATGTGGCTCATGTCTAGTTCCTGGAAATGGTAAACTTGTATAATTTTTTCTCCAGAGTATGACTTACAAAGCATTTATTTCTATCACTGCAAATGCGTTGATTAAACGAGAGAAGCACACCTTTTAATACTAGAGATTCAACATAAATATTAAAAAGTAAATTACACTGATATTTAAAACTAGAAACACGATTGTCCTTAATAAAATGTATTAAATCTGAAGTAAACTGTCTTTTCTTCAATTGGAGGAAATTCAATATCCAACAACCTGACTTGACTTGACTTGCGAAATCCCCTCCATGTTTATTTGTGGATGTCTGCAGCGCTATGGAGCAGACTCTCAGCTGCTACCTGAAGTTTGGTTGTTGCTACGAGTGTGCTCCACACTAGGGGCTGCAGGACTTAATTTTTTGTGTGTTATTGCTCCGCATTAGCCTACCGGTGTGTGTGTGTGTGTGTAGCCTATGTGAGTGTTGAGTGTTTGTCGCAGTTGAAGAAAAGAAACGATGTATAGAAAAAGAAACGTACACCATCTGTAACTTGCCAGAATACAGAATACTCTGGAAGGTGATGTTTGGTCACCTTACTGCTGCAATCCAGGCGAGCCGAAGAGACTTTGCTATGTTAGATACTTGGTCTCCGTGGTTACGCCTCCAACAGGAAAACAGTGAAAAGTGATCTCGTTTTCCACCCTTATTCCCCTGGTGAGCACGTGTTGCACCCCACAACACAGCCACGATTTACCATGGTTGCATAATATAACTGATCAAATGAATAATAGATTAAATGAAGCCACAAGAACGAGCGTGCAATTGTCAGTAGTAACAAATAAGGACTTGGAGGCCGCCAACAGGGCGGCCTCATCAGTGATGACGACACACTCCCAAGCCCTATTCTACTGATCATGTGTGGATATATTTAATTATGTCATTTTGGCTACGGTGAGTGATATTACTGCAAACCTTAAAGGTTATTGAAATGTAGGCCACATTATTTTTTTTTCCAAAAAAATTATTAATCATTAATATCAAATGGGAAGGAGGCCAACCAATTTAATACTTATTATTGAGCCTTTTTATAATTTAGTTGTTTTATTTTGATATGTTTAGCAACAGACCACAGCCTGGTTTCACTTGAAACGTCGTAAAAAATAATATTTGATTAATCGATAGATAGAATATATGAATACTAAAATATTCGATAGCTGCAGCCCTGCTTATCTATCTTTTAAATGAAAGAGAATGAAATAGAGTGTTTGTGGCGTTGATCCGACCACATGTGTTCCCAAGTGTATAACGTCAGGCTTATTTCAGATTTTACTTCATTTAAGTCAGTTTCATCTTAAAACAGCACAGACAAAAATTAATCAGGCATAAAAATGATCGCTGCGACAGTAAAGATAATGAAAACTTGGTTTAAACTCCAAACACTCTGCCACCAGGACCGGCTGTTCACGGTTCTGCCCGGTGGTCCAGGCTGACAGGAAAGGCACACTCTGTTAGCTGCACGCTCGGCCCGACTGACAACTCGGTGTGTGTGTGTGTGTGTGTGTGTGTGTGTGTGTGTGTGTGTGTGTGTGTGTGTGTGTGTGTGTGTGTGTGTGTGTGTGTGTGTGTGTGTGTGTGTGTGTGTGTGTGTGTGTGTGTGTGTGTGTGTGTGTGTGTGTGTGTGTGTGTGTGTGTGTGTGTGTGTGTGTGTGTGTGTGTGTGTGTGTGTGTGTGTGAGCAGACTGACTAATAGCACGCCAACCCTGTCATGAAGTCTGAGCAGGGCTGCAGGAGGCTCTGGTGCCCCAGTGCAGAGAGCCTGTGTGTGTGATTAACACCTCTGACTCGGTGTCGGGGAAAAGATGGAGAGAAGGGGATGAAATTGGTCTGGGAAAAGGAGAGGGAGGAGATTGAAAGTGATGGGGAGAGAAGAAAGGAGAATCGGGAAATGATGTGCAGAGACAGACAAAGAGACAGTGTGAGAACGCAGAGAGATTTCCATGATGGAGAGGCTGAAAGATGGCGCAGAAGGCTCAAAGGAAGCAACCTGAAAGCAGGGAGAAGCAGCTGTGAGGAGCGAGGAGAGGAGAGTTTTCTGAAGGTTGTTTTTTCTTCCTTCTCACAGCGAGAAAGAGAGCACGATTAAAACATACAAAAACACACACACACACAGATGTTTGTTACATTTTGCAACTTTTTCCTAATTTAAAACCAAACATTTAGATTCACGATTATTTCCGTCATTTCCTGCTCATTTTTCCTCATCGTATGAAGCTCTTTCCCACTTCCTAGTTTTACCTCTGAGGAGGTTTGAATCCATAAATAAGTTGGAAGATTAAGTATCTGTAAAATCTGTGTTTTAATCAAGATTGCTAAATAAACGGTTAGATCATCCTAAATATTAGCGCTTTTATTTGAAGATATAGTCCACATGTGCCAGACACAAGGCACGCGGGCCAAATGCGGCCCGCGGAGCATTTTTATGTGGCCCATGAGATAAATATCAAAAATATATTAAAACTGACCTGCTGGCCGACTTTACAGCAAAGACTACAACTCCCATGATGCTTTGCGGCATTAGCGCGGAGCTGAAGTGCCCCCTCTTTTGGGTTTTTTCCAGCGTCTGCTGCGGTGTCTGCAGCTCCGCTGTCTCGGACAAACTAAACACGCCTCTCACTCAGCGCCAGTTTACTCAGCTATTTGCCGACGTTGAAGCCCAGAAACGGAGATTTTAACCGCTCAGTAATGAAAGTTTTCCAACTAACTTCCAGACAGAGCTGATAAAACTCCAGCGAGCAGCAACACGCTCAAATCAGCTTAACTCTGTGGCTGCTGTAGTTTTTATTTTTCCTCCTTGACACACAACAACGTGGTCAAGCTGCTCAGACATGTTCAGCAGCACAAACCTATGTGAGCACCTGTTGTCATCTAATGTTGTCATTATTATGATGAAGATGAACAAAACAACAGGAGTCTCCTCCTCAGCTCAGATCAACCCCATGATGCAGGTATCTGGCTGGAACAGGTGAGCATCACAGTAAACCAGTGGAGCAAACTGAGCTTTAAATATGATGGTTTTATGCTCTTTTTCTGCTCCAAAACATGAAAGTTAACAGGTGAGATGTTGCATTTTCATTTAAGATAAAATGATATTTTTATTTTGTTGTTGGCCCGTGAGAAAAGATTTAACCTACAGTAAACAGGAAGTGGAAAGGCTGCAGATAGATGAATAGAATAGAAAATCCCTTTATTGTTCCTCAGTGGGGAAAGCTAGACGTCACAGCAGCGATGACACGTATTACAGGAGAAAAAAAGGAGAATAAAAATAAGAAAACTGAATAAACAACAAGAAAACATAAATCCTGAATAGATTTTAAAAATGCTGAATATACCACAAGTAATGAATACCACTGATGCGTTTTATTTAAAATTGGGTTGCTCGTGTGTAATTTGGTTATTCCACATTCAGTGTTAATGCAGAAATAAGTTTGTTTCCAAATTAAAAGGTTCAAAATTGCATATTCACTTCAATTCAATTCAAGTTTATTTATATAGCGCCAAATCACGACAAGAGTCATCTCAAGGCACCTCACATAATAAAAACTCCAATTCAGGTCAGTTCATTAAGCCAATCAGAAAAAATGTTTCCTATATAAGGAACCCAGCAAATTGCATCAACTATACAGCAATCCTCATATATGTTGATAAAGAAAATGTGCGAATTTGCCGTCACTTTTTCAAAAAATATCAAGTTTGGCCCTCGACTTCGTCTCAGATTTTCATTTCGGCCCCATGTGAGTTTGAGTTTGACACCCCTGATATAGTCACTTCACACTAAAACAGATATAAGTATGTATTTACTCATTCAATCATAACTGAGGATTTGGTTCTTACCCACAACAAGACAGAATGTTCCTTCAGGGTTTGGAGTGATTTTTGCTTCAAGCAAAATCCAAGCACCTTGTTGTTTTAATGGTGGGTGAGCTGAAAGGTAAAGCTCTGGATTTACTAGTCTGCTTAATCACACAAAATCTGCTCAAAAACCTTTTATTTTTTTTACTTCTGCTTACATTTTAATCCCCAGAGACCCACGGTTGTAATATTACAACATCAGATCCAACCCTTTGATGCATAATGCCCACAGTGGGCAGGTACTCAAAATAGTTAATTGTTTGTTTTTGCTATTAAGCACAGCTGTTGAAGACTTTATTGCATTTGAGCCCCTCCATTTGGACTTCAGTAAGCCAAGCCAACATATTTCATGTTCAGAATGCACGCTGCCCACTGAGGTGGACATGTAATAAATTATTTGTAAATTATAAAATTTTACAAAAATATTTGTTGAAATTTGTTTCATTCACACCTAAAGACAAATGAAAAAAAAAGTTTAAAAAATCGTGGTTGAAGATTTCATAATTCATGCATCAAAGGGTTAAGTCTACAAAAATAAACCTTCCCCATTTTTTTTTCTTTTTAAAACTACATTTACATTGCTAATAGGTCCTATTGTTCAGTTCTGCAACACTATTGGCTGTTAAAATGTGCAAATAGGCCCTTTTATCTGGCCTCCTAGAACAACATGTGAAAGGTTAAAAAAAGATTTTTGCAGTTGTTTTCTAAATTTGGGTTTCTGGGGGTTAAACCAAAACCACAATAATAACAAAACCATATTTTATATGATAACATACCTCGTCATCTTCCTGTACTTACTCAGGTCCCAGTCCTCTCCCTGCTCTCCTCCAGTAGCTCCTAGGCCAATCCCTAGGTGTTCCCAGATCAGCCTTGTGATAAACATCAACACATTATTACAATGTGCTTGCTGTGCACCTGACGCCACACCGATAATGACCAAGAAGAAAATATGTTTGAACTTCAGAAGGTCCAAAACTGTGGTAAAAGTACCGCTCAGTGGTTCTGTGCTGTGCTATTTTAAACAATGTTTTTTAATTCTACAATTCAAAATGATCTCATAGCTTCTGCCGGTCAGCAGCAGCCTTCATTTATTAAAACTATGTGTTCTCGTAGAGATTATGTTTTCTCCGAACCACTTAGAATAAAATATTTGACTCAAATGAATGCTGAAGATCAGGTTTCTCTAAGCATGGGGGAAATTACAAACGTAGGAGGGAAATACCTATAAACTCCCCACCTTATTTGTGGGGTGTAATGGTCCAATAATTGAACGTTTTAAACATCCAAGTTCTTAAAATTGTGCCTGAATTAACCAAAACGAGCCACAGACGCTGAGGAAGTAGACGAGTTGCACAATAAATCCACTCAAACGCATAATATTACTGCTCATTTCAAATGCCCGCTGTTGCTCTCCGCTAACGTTCTCAACTCCCACTGCCTGCTCACAACTCGGAATAATCAGCCTTTATGAATAAAACATTGCTTTGTCCACGATGGCGAATACAATCTTTTTGCTGAGCACAATGTTTGGAGCGTGCTGAATGGCTCCATGCAGACTCTGCATTTCTGTGACAAGCTCATTGGTTGCTTGAAATGGGAGGTAATGTAATAAGCCAGATCACTCACAGATCTTGGTATTCCTCCTTTGTGAGCAACGCGTTTTGTCGAGGACTAACCTTCTTCTACTACATTCTTCCCCAGAGACGTCCTGTCCCAGAGCAGCATCCTGTAGCGGGTTCTTGTTTAGATGGGCTACAGACATCTGAAACGGCAGCGACGTGAAAATAATACATTATGGTTCTCTCTTTTTGATAGATGATATCAAAACTAGTGTCTCACAATGTGTAGTTAGAAAAAAATAATAATATGAAGAAGCTGGTGTGTATCAGTGAATGGGGTTTGTGTAAAGCGGCAGAGGGTTGGCTTCATTGTGGACTTCATTTCTTCCACACAAGGTCAGAACTACAAATGTAGGCTATAAGAATACATAAACCCTCATGTTTTAGGTGTTCGTTAAAGAGCAAGTCACCCCCTACCAGATTCTAACTCCACTCCCACTTCATGTTTGAAAAATGCAACAAACGCTGTTGCTTGGCAGACCGAGAGGGCGGAGCCGCTAACAAACACACACACACAGGCTCACGACAGCATTGTGACATCATAATGCACCAGTTCACGTCATAGCATACCTCTTAGCCAATAGAGGTGGCAGATTTAAATTAAAATACAGTGCAGAGTTTTTACCTGACAACGGCACAACGCTTCCAGTTTTAGGCAGAATATTTAAATTTTAACTAAGATGCACTGAAGTGCCAAATTATTGACGGCACGTGTCTGCAGCACGATTAGACACTCGTTTATTTAGTTTATCAGCAAAAAAAAGTTTATTTGGGGGTGACTTGCTCTTTAACACAGGTTGCTGAAACCTGCACGAGCAGTTGGTAGCACTGTTGCCTTGCAGCATAAATGATTCTACCCTGAGTTAGCATGTTCTCCTCTTGCGTGTGTGGGGTTTTCTTCAGGAACTACAGTTTGACCCCAACACATGCATGTGTGGTTGACTGATGGCTATAAACTGTCCCCAGGTGTGTGTGAGTGAGTGCGTGACTGGTTGTGTGTCTCTGTGTCCCTGCCTGGTGACTGGTGGAGTTAGACACCAGCTGCCCGCACCATAAATGGTGAGAAGAGTTGCCTAAAAAGCAGTTATGGATCCAACAACATTCTCCTCATGTGACTGAAAGCTGGCTCTTCTTGGCACAGTCGACAGCTTACTGGTGCTACAAAAACCATTTTTCTGCTGCAAAATCAAACTGCCGGCTGCAGTGAATTAAAAGACATCGTGGTACTTTCAGAACCACTCGGTAGGTGTTTA
The DNA here is from genome assembly GCF_043380555.1 of Nothobranchius furzeri. Classification (NCBI taxonomy): domain Eukaryota; kingdom Metazoa; phylum Chordata; class Actinopteri; order Cyprinodontiformes; family Nothobranchiidae; genus Nothobranchius; species Nothobranchius furzeri. Next base: position 57,606,244 of record NC_091756.1, on the reverse strand, counting down.
GGTGTTTTTCTGTGTATAATTTAGATTCTATGCAGAGGAGAAAACATCTCTTAAAAATTCCAACTGGTAAAGTCAGTTCCTGTCTAAAAAAAATCAATAACGATTTATGCTGTGTACACCTCCCATCCTGGAAAAATAACCAATTGCCCCTTCAAAACTCAAAATCACGTAACCATGAAACATGTATGTAAACCTCTGCTTTCTTTCTAAAGATTTGTTGGTAAGTGTCTTTATTCCTGATCGCAGTCAGAAGGTAAATGTTGTCTTTTTTGGGTTGACAGAAGCCAGCCAGAACAATGTGTACGGGGCTCCATTGAGGTGAGCAGCGAATCACCCTAACCCTAACCGTTCTCTGCTGTTATTGGCTGACCTGTCCTTGGTAATGTGCAGGAACGTACGGAAGATGGTGTTGAGGCAGTCTGACTCGTCAAGTCCAGAGTCCGGCTTCAGGAGGGCAAACCCCAGTCCTAACATGAGGCAGAGGAAAGGTAAGAAATACATCACGACAAAAAATAAACATAAACAAAATACCTTTTTAGGTTTGCTTATTTGGTTTTTGTTTATTGTTGCCAGTGTTGGCTAAAACTGGACTCTAACTACCTTGGTTGATTCTGCAACGACAAACTCGCGGTTGTATTTATACCCTGATGGTTTATCATGTGACCTTTCTCAGTGGCCTAGTGGTAGAGTGTCCGCCCTGAGACTGGGAGATCAGGGGTTCGATTCCTGGTCGGGTCATACCAAAGACTTTGAAAAAATGGGACCCAATGCCTCCCTGCTTGACACTCAGCATTAAGGGGTTGGATTGGGGGGTTAAACCACCAAATGGTTCTCGAGCGCGGCTTGTCTGCTGCTCACCGCTCCCCCAGGGGATGGGTCAAATGTGGAGAACAAATTTTGTACACACACACCTGTGTGTGACAACTAATGGGACTTTAACTTTAACTTTAATGTGTCTGTTTGAGTCGTAAAAAGGTCACCACACGATTCAGTTTGTAAAGTACAGAAGGCTGATGTTTTCATCAAAATCACCGTGTGGATCGTCACCAACGTGTGTTCTGGAGGATCTTCTGGAGGATTCTGCGGCCCTGCAGAGCAGCAGTGTGTGTGTGCACAGGGCTGAAAATAGAACTAGTTGGAGGGAGGCAGACAGAGGAGGAAACAAACACAATGACTGAGGAAGACACAGAGAAGAGACAAAAAAGCAAACAGAGGAGGTGGTGACAGTAAATGGAAGAAGGCGGGTTTGGGTTCAGCCACTTAGCTTTACAATAGAGTTTAGGATGAGGTTTAATTTAAAAACAACTACAAACAACAGTAGTTGTCAGCTTTTGTTTGGAATGAGAGGGACTTTATCTCTGAGTCCAGTGAGCTGAAAATGAGAGCTGGGGCAGAATGGCATCAAAGGGACAGCATGAACCACAATTATAGAGATCATTTTAAAGGAAAATGCAAAGCGGTAAGTTCTGCGACGGGTCTTTACTTCCACGTGGAACTTGTTTCAGCTCTGTAACCTCCTCTGTTCATGGCTCACGAGCTTATCTCAGAGTCCACTTCTCTTCCCGCGGCGTGTTTAAATCAGCTCAAGAGGTTTCAGGGGGAATGGAAAATAAAAGAGCTGCGCATACAACGAATTACTGGCTTTTTTTAAATTATTTCTCAGTAGACAAAGTGTGCTTTTATTTTGCTGCTACAGATAAATCTAATTCAGTCATTATACATGAACTTTTTTATGTTTAATAGAGCTTGGGATCACACGTGACTATGCGTTGCATTCTGGGATGTGTGCCGACATATTGATGGCCTTACGAATGTAAACAAACCATGAAAACAAATGTTGCAGAGAAGAAGCAGATTTGGGAGAAAGGAAGAGTTAAAATCTCAAAAAGGATGCGGAATACACTGGGATACGTTAAATAAAGTGGTCAGGAACCGCTATGTGGACAAAATTCCCATTATACACAGTTTGGATCCGTGTGAAAGACCCAAGACTGGAGCGCCGACCACAACTTGTCTGCTTAAAGAGCAAGTCACCCCTTACAAGAAGCATACTCCACTCCCACTTCATGTTTGAAAAATGCAACAAATGCTGTTGCCTAGCAGACCGAGAGGGCGGAGCCACTAACAAATACACACACTCACGACATCGTGACATCATAATGTACCAGTTTACATCATAGCATACCTCTTAGCCAATAGCGGTGGCAGATTTAAATTCAAATGCAGTGAAGAGTTTTTACCTGACAACGGCACAACACTGCCAGTTTCAGGCAGAAAATTTAAATTTTAACTAAAATGCACTAAAGTGCAAAACTACTGACTACACGTGTCTGCAGCACGATTAGACACACATTTATATAGTTTATCAGAAAAAAAATAGTTGATTTGGGGGTGACTTGCTCTTTAACGGAATTTTCTTGGCTTTCATGTTTGTGGTGTGAGTGGATGTAAACATCTGGATCAGTGGTTCCCAACCTTTTTCCCAAGGGACCCCGTTTCTTACCAGTAAAATTTTTGACGACCCCCTCCCATTCTCTCTTCCAGTACAAACAATATTAAGAAATGATAAAATTGTTCAAGCACAATTTAATATGCTTTGATTCAATAGGTAACAGTAATAGTAGGCTCCAGTACAGAACAAAGTCATTAACAAAACCAAACAGAGCATAATGTGCTTGACAGTTTGTATTACTTTTCTGAACATGTTGTTTCTTGTAAACACCGATAAATCAATCATTCCTTTCAATAAACGTTTGACACATAAAAAATACACTGAGCAAAATGTACTTAAATGTGTATATTACTGTTTATACTAGATTATTTACTGTAAATGCTGTGATTAATCAACCGGTCCTATCTTTAATGAACTTTTGACAAAATAAAACAGTGAGCTGAGCAAAATGTTCTTAAAAGTGTTACTTTTTCTGTACTAATTATTTCCTGTCTTAATATCAGTAAACTTTTCACTCCTGAAAAAAAATGTGAGCAAAATGTAGGCTATAAACAAGTAATAAATGAAGTTTTAACCCCTTAAAGTGGAGAGGTCCTGGCGACCCGCTGAGAGGCTTTGGCGCCCCCTTGTGGGGGTCGGGACCCCCAGTTTAGGAACCACTGATCTGGATGATAGGTAAACGTTTCATTTGCTGGTTTTTCTAGTAAAACAATCAAACTTGTCATCCCATAGAAGAAGTGTAGCAGGAGAAGTTGTGTTGTGTGTCAGTGTGCCTGCATCAACTTACCGGTGTGTGTGTGTGTGCATGTCGCGGTTAAAGGAAATAAACGATGTATAAAATAGTTCACCGCTTCTCCATCCAAGTGAGCCGACGAGACTTTGTTATGTTAGATCTCCGTGGTTATGCTTCCTAGCGGGAAAACGATGAACAGTCATCCTGTTTCCCACCTTTATTCCCCCTGGCGATCACGTGTTGCACCCCACAACACAGCAATGGACTACCACGGTTGTATAATATCACTGATCAGACGAATAACAGATTAAATTCAGCTGCAAGACCCGAGACTGAGCGTGGTGTTGTCTGGAGTAACAAGTAAGGACTCGGAGGCCGCCAGCGGGGCTGCCACGTTGGTGATGACGACACGATCCCAAGCCCTTTAGATGGGATTGACTCTGGAAGGTTTTAACCCTCTCAGGCTCAAAATAAGTTCTGATAAAAGGATGAACAACTAGGTCCTTCAGGGGCACTTCTGAGTTAAAGACGCTCATGAAATACGTACGTGGAGTAACCAGGCAGGTAGATTTTAACGTTGCAAATCTGCAACGCCTGCCCCCAGAGGGTTAACACATGATGAGTTTTTTTTTTCAACACCACAAAAACCAGGTAGTGTCTTCTGGCTGTCAGGATACAAAAACAGTCAGGGAGAAGTCCACAGAAATTGAGCCAACTAAAACTCTTCTTCACTTTTTAACCACATTTTTGATTGATTCATCTGTGCGATGATGGATCTGACACAGAAGTTTTATAGGAAATATTTAGAACATCTGAGTGCAGAACTGTTTCAGAAAGTTATACTAAAGGGTCTGTCCTTCATGCGGATGCACCGTATACCAACTTAGACTTACTCTTTCCCAAGAAGCATGTCTTATACAGAAAAATCCATAAACTTTTATGTTTTGGTTCATTTGAGCGGGTTATGTCAGCCATCTGACTGCAGGGACCCACTTTTTCAAATACCTGTTAAGGTGTTCCTAAGGAACAACCCTCAGAGGACTGGGTGTTGTTCCGGTTTTCCTCCTGACACTGACGCATTTCATAACATAAACAATGGGAAAAGCCATTGCTCGTAGGAGTTAGAAGTTTTGTCCCTTTTTTAATGAAAAAAATCCACTGAACCTCCAGTGAGAAGATAAATTGAAGCTCTCCAGCCTTTTAAGTCTTCCTGCTTTGCTCTCTTCTGCTCCACCTCGCTTTGCCACTCAGCTGATGCTTCAGCCAGCCGTTCAGGCCACTCGGCTGCTAACTCCAGGAAGCATTTCACCCTGCAAGGGCTTTCCAAGAGGAGGTCTCTTCCTGCAGGTAACACATAAAGAGCTTCTTATTCAATCTTTATCATCATCATCATCTCCATCTCCATGGCATTTCTGTCAACATTGTCGTCCTCCTGGTCTACTCCCTTTCTCTCGTTAACATCGTTATAGATCCGAGCAGCATTAGGCTTGTTTCTGACCCTGTCGCTAATGTCTCTCTGCGTTGTAGTAGGTCGGTCCCACCTTTGGCCAAAAAAACCAAATCAGCAAGCTAAAGAGATAGGTGGCTTCCATTTTGTGTAGAAATAAAGAAGAGTCACAAAAATGACAGAACAGTTTTAGCCAGCTGGCCATTCTGTTAGACACATCTCTAATAATTGCTCTAAATTATAATGATTAAAATAACTGACATAAAAACAGACTATTAAGCTTGGTTTATGCGTGACGCATTCACTTTCCGCTTGATGATGCGGCTCGCGGATGGAACGCGCTTCACAACTCGCAGCGTTTATGGTTCATGCGGCTCGTCTCTGCGGTGAGCCAATATTCTCCCAAACTGTAGGGGGCAGCATGGAGCTCTACGGCATGCATCCAACACTACACCATAGTAGAAGTAGAAATTACTGTTTACAACACGGCATTCCAGCATTTTTTAACAGCGTCGTCTTTTCCGACAGTGCGAGCTATTTCTCTCCAAGAATTATTAACAACATGTTGATCACGGCGATCTCTGAGAGCTGAATCATACAAATGTCTGCATTTACGAACCTCTGCCGTACTAGTTCTTGCCGGTCCGCCATGTTTTTCCGCGTCCGACCGTCCGCGTGGTTAGAAAATTTTCTAGGTGCGCGTTGCGGAAATTTTGGGCCGTGCGGAGGCGCGGTGGAGGGGCGTGGTTGTTAAAATGACGCAACTTTTCCGCGCGGAGCCGTGCGGACCTGGCGGACGCGTCAAGCATAAGCCAACCTTTAGTCTCCTATGACTATGGTCAGGATCTTACTGGGTGTTGATGTTTGCTGACCTGTCAGTTAAAGTTTGGGACTGGGGCACATGGGACTTATGATGTCACTGGAAACCGATTGCATTCCAGTTATCTCAGTACAACTTAGTTCAAATGTGTCCTAATTATGTTGCGCTTTATTTCCAGTTTAGTGTACTACCTATCCCAACGCAGACTCTCATAGTTCTGACGCACCAAAATGAAACTGACTGATTCCAGACATGTTCCCTAACGTAATAGAGATGCTCTGCAATTCATTTAATGAGATTCAGGAGCCTCATAAAGCATCCAGAGCCAGTGGGGGTTTTGAATGCAGCTTTCAGCTCCCATAAAGACGTAGATGCCTTTCAGGGATATGTTTTCAAATGCATCATCATTTATGTGTGATTGGCATTTGGGCTATTTGTCAAGGGGTCAGTTAGTTTTTATGCTCTTTGAGAAGATCTGTTACAATCCTGCAGAATACTTCATCATCACCAAATCTACTTTCCGCTGATAGAGAGAAAGATGTGTCCTTCATTTAGCTGGCATGCAGCCCCAATTCTTCAATGACTGCACAAATGTGTTTTAATTCAATTTAATTCAATTCAAGTTTATTTATATAGCGCCAAATCACGACAAGAGTCGTCTCAAGGCACTTCACATAATAAACATTCCAATTCAGGTCAGTTCATTAAGCCAATCAGAAATAATGTTTCCTATATAAGGAACCCAGCAAATTGCATCAAGTCACTGACTAGTGTCAGTGACTTTACAGCAATCCTCATACCAAGCAAGCATAAAGCGACAGTGGAGAGGAAAACTCCCTTTTAACAGGAAGAAACCTCCAGAGAATCCTGGCTCAGTATAAGCAGCCATCCTCCACGACACACACACACACACACACACACACACACACACACGCGCACACACACACACACACACACACACACGCACGCACGCGCACACGCACACACGACAAAGTAATGTGTCTATAGTTATATTGTGATTTCTTAGTAAATATTCTATTTGGTGAGAGATAAACTTTATTGTATTTATCCTAGTGGATCTATAATTAAACAGGTAAACTAGTAGTAGCACATCCAATGTCAAGGAAAGCAAAAAGTTATTATCAGGAGAGGGAGAATGTTTAAGTGGTTAGCAGCAGTGTGCTAGACGATGGCCCCCTCCATGAGGCCACCACAGCTCAGCAGAACATCGTTGTAGCTTCTTCTGGGGAGAAAAACACTTAGAGAGAAAATAAAGTTAACAGCTGAAATTGCAGAAAATAGTACAGTTAAAGAGCAGATTGTAGAATAAAGTAGTAGAGTGTGAAAAGTGGTCAGTGTGTCCTCCAGCAGTCTAAGCCTATAGCAGCATAACTACAGAGATAACTCAGGATAATCTATCCTATTTAGATGGAGGCATGTTGGAGGCAGGGCAAGGGAGAGTCGTCTTTACCGAATGTACACTCCACCTCCCTCTACTCCCCCACTTGTCCAGATTTAGGCTAACATCAGATTTTAACCATAGGCCCTATCAAATAAAAATGTTTTAAGCCTAGTCTTAAAAGTAGACAAGGTGTCTGCCTCATGGACTAAAGCTGGGAGCTGGTTCCACAGGAGAGGAGCCTGATAACTAAAAGACTGGAACCAAATATTCCAGCATTAACTCCTTGTCCAAAGCAGATTCACCACCGACACACTCTCCCAACCATCCCACAGGTTACCCACAAACATTCAACTTCTCCTCTCTTCATTTTCTTCATTTTTCTTTAGTATTTTCTTATTTTCAAGGCACAGGTTTCAGTTCTGCTTGTTTGAGGTCATTCCTTGTTGTTTCCCTTTGAAGGCCTTTTATTTACTTTGTATTTTTCTCCAGAGTTTAGACCCACCTGAGTGGTGCTTGTGCTTAACTCTGAGCTGAATGGAGTTGTTTTATCTGACAGCTCTCCTGTTAGGGCCATGCCTCCTGTCAGCTCGCTGTAAACGTCTGTTTTAGCTGCAGCCTCATTCACGCGTTCAGACATTCGCAGATGTTGGTTTTAAACATACGTCACAGGGTGATTTCAGAACTTTCTTCCTAATAGGTGATTTTTCATATAATTGAAAATAATGTTTGTCTACCAAAACTCAATTTTGTAAGTCTTTTATTTTTTCCAAATCCATAATTTTATGTCAGTTTTATATATTTTTATAAAAAAAGAAAATGAATGAATTGCTAATCACTATGAGTAATGTTTGTCTCCAAGACAGTAGTGTCCCTTCGTCAGTTCTCTTTTACAGAAAGGACAGTTTTAGATGGAAAGGGACAGGATGTCCTGTCAGACGGCCGTCTGGTGCTGGACGGATGACGACATTCTGTGTGTGAGCTAACTCTGAGAGTAAACACACGTCACCCTCCTCTACTGACGCTGTCCCAACATTTTAATTAGAATTTGGAGGAATTCAGTGTTGCGGTATTTCAGCCATGTGTGCTCACTATGTGGCTGAAATCTTCCTCCTCTTCCACCGAGCCCCTCAGTCAGGACCTGCAGTTTGGTTGATCTGAGACGTTTATACCCAAGTCCCAGGGTGAGACGTTACCTTTTCATGTAGGTGACAGGATTTCCACAGTTGCTGCATGTGTGTTGCATCACTCACTGGCACTGATGCTAATATGTCAGAATGCAGCCGGTGACAGCGATCCGGTCCTTTGTCCTGTGAGATGACATCACTTAGCTTTCATGAAGAGAGTAGCATCTCAGAAAACTTTACATGTGTTAGGTAATTTTTTATATATCCCATATTACCTTAAAGGATGACACACGCAGAGGAATTAGATTGGTTAATCGTATTTTCCATGACCCTTTAACCTGAAATAAACAGATACACACAGAGGAGTTCATTTTACACTGTGTTGCCAAACAGTGGCGAGAAGACGCAGGGACAACCCCCTCCGGTGCTGTTCCCAAGTCTCTCTGTCACTCCTCAGTGAGTACGTTTACATGCAGCCAATATCCGGGTTAAGGTCGGGATTCGGGTTTCTGAGTTGATCAGAATAACCCGTTTACAAGCATAAATAGAAAGAGTTACCCCTAACTTGCATAACCCGATTTAAATGCGGACGTTGGGGTAGCGTCAGGACGTATGGACTACGTCCAGACGCAATATGCGTCATTTCTGGTTCTTCTTGATCCGGTATCCGTGAAAACAACAACATGTTTCCCAGTTCGGAAGAGATAGCGGCCGTGTTTGTTTGCGCTTTAGTTTCCTCGTCACTCCAAAAGTGTGGTGCTGTGCCGCGACTCGCCATGTTGTTCCCAACTTGTTGTTTACTTCCGGTGTTCTGGCGCATACAAGACGTCTCGCTACTCAAAAGACCAAGATTCCTTGCGAACAGAGCATGCGCAGAACACACGCTTTGATGGGGATATCCCGATATGCGTTTACACGACCAAACATTCGGGTTAGAAAAGGGTTACCCCAGGTGTAGTAACCGGGTTTTTAAAAACCCGGTTATGAGCATATCCGGGTTTTTGGCGGTGTTTACAAGGACCTGCGGAACCGGGTTATTGTGAATATTCGGGTTTTAAAAGGGTTACTGGCTGCATGTAAACGCACTGATTATTGACAAACAGGACAGAGAAGGCGGGCCTTCTCAAGTTACAGACTTACAGGCTCTTCATCTCCCAGGACACCACATTCCAGAGAAAACGAAGATAACAATGAGCTTACAGAAGAGCAGACGTTCTTTAAAACTCAAAAAGGAACATATAGAAAATACCCAACATGTTTGTCTTTACCAGGGTTTCTTCATGTCTCATGTATTGTTTGTAGTTTAACTTTATTAAAGTTTGACTAAACTAATGTAATGAAGGTCTCATTAGGCCTACAAGTAACTACATGTTAAAATAAATATCTTCTGTCAGTCGTACCATTCTTTCTTTCTTTCTGTCTTCTACCACTTCATCACATCATCGCTTCCTTCACTCTGTTCTGTTCCCAAGCTTTTCTTGTTTATCTTCATGTCTCTTTCTCCTTCTCCCCTCTTTGTTTGGCTGTAGAACCCACTGCTAAGGAGGCAGAGGTCCCCCGCCGCTTCTCTCTCACCTCCTCTCTAGCTTCTTCCTCCTCCTCCTCTTTTGCTGCGCGGCGTACAAAAGGTACCTGTTAGCATCCGTGTCATGTTCTATTTGCTCTTTAGTCTTGTTTCCTTTTCTTATTGTATTTCCAGTAAACGCAAAAAGCTCTTTTGTCAACTGTTCAGTGGGAAATGTGCTTTGTATGCTGTTAGTTATGGTAAATAAAAGAGTTAATATTTCTACCGAAATATCCAAAGATGAGATGTTTTTGTGTAAAATGTTTAATTGTTGTGGTTTTTGTGCACATGAATTGTTTTTGTTTGCAACGACCATAAAAACACAGTTAATGCACACGCAGTTTGACTAAAAGGACCTAAATGCAGATGTAATGTGCAGAAGTCCATCCTTGCTGCTTCCATCAGAATCGAGAACAGTCACAAGCAGCGGATGACATTTCTTAATCAATACATTTTCAGTGGTCTCTAGTAGAAAGTGTAGACCCACTTTTTACATCAGAGGAATCAGCATGTTTCCAGCTTTTTCTGTTTTTTTCACAATCCGTAGTTGAAGTGTGGCTGCAGAAGCTTTTCCGGTCACTTTTTTCACAGCAGCGTGACACACAGTTTAAGATAAGCTTTAGAGCCCCGATGTTTGCTCTCAAGGTGTTTCCAGACCCACCCTGTTAAAAATGCAATTGATGACTTAAGTTCTCGACGGCAGTGGGTGTGTTAAAAACGTTTTTTCGTTGAACTACACCTTTAACCTCCTCAGACCTTGTGTCCACATATATGGACATTGGCTTCTTGCACCATATCGTTTTACTCTCTTCAAATTAGAAAAACACAAGACGCTTCAGAGAAGTATTCGACTAGTGAGAGATTAAAGCTCAGAGAAACGACACTGAGATCGCCATCATCAATTAGCAGCTTCGGGTATAGCATTGAACCACGCAGGTTCTGCCCCCTCAGCAGCAACAATTTCATAAGCTCTAATAGTTTGAAAAAGGCTACAAAAGACTAGCATCTAGCACACAAGCAACCCCATCACCTACCTTCAAAATGCAGCATAAACACACCCCACCACCACTTATCCCCATCGCCCACCATCTGGTCAAACCACCCTCCCAAAAGAACACAGAAGTATTAAACTATTAAAGTATTAACAACTGCTTATTATTAATATTAAGTAATGCATTACTAAGCAGACTCCCACCACCACCAGGGCCCCCTATCCTAACCTTAAAGTCAAAGTCAAAGTCGTTTTTATTGTCATTTCTACCACATGTGCAAGACATACAGAGAAACGAAATTGAGTTTCAGTGCAACACAATTCAGAGATCACCCACATGGGTAAGACACATGACAAGAATTGGTGACTGCGGTCATTCGCAACATGAGTCGCGCTACCTTAATAGATAGATGAAAAGGGTGTTACATGAGGATAATTGGGGGTAAGGTAAAAAAAAAAGGCATAGCAGAGTTAGACCCAGCGGGGAGTAACTCTATTATACAAAAAAAACTCCTCGACATAGAAGCACAAACAGCACAAATACAAAACATCAGAGTCCGATGGGGAGGCGGGGTTGGGCGGGATCCTGAAGCCTCCAATGGGAGCTGCCGGTACGGCGCATCAACCAGCTGCAGACCAACAGGTGGGAGGGAGTGATAAGGAACAGAGAGCACATTGAGTTTCCCGCAGGTCGCTGACCTCAGCAGAAGTCACCATCTGAAGGCAGGGGGGGAAGGTCGGGACACAGCATCTGTCAGCATTCCTCCTTTCATGGGGGTGTGTTGAGCAGCCTTGAGAGGCAGCCTTGGCGTCAGATAAAGGATAAACATGGCCTTGTTTGGGGCAGGCAGAGATAATTTTCCTATCTGCCTTGGAGTCTATAAGTGGTCATTCATGTCCACCAGTGAAGCCAATTTTACATTCTAAACATCCCCGCATCGTCCGGCAACCCTCTCCGAGATGACTAGGGTTGTCACGGTATGAAAATTTAACCTCACGGTTATTGTGACCAAAATTATCACGGTTTTCGGTATTATCGCGGTATTTTTTAAACGGTGTTGCATATGTTCAGAAAGCATTGATCGTCCTGTTCTACACAAACTGAAATAGTTCTGAAAAGGTTTAACAATGTTTATTAAACCTAAAATAACACAAAGCCTTAGCAAAAGTGCAACTTTTCACAAGTAAAGGAACAAATAGCTTATTTTTCTGGAACATGTTACAGTAGTCAGTGCAGGTTTAAATTATACAAATCCAAACATTCAAAACATAAACAATATGTAAACAAATCAAAGAAACACCACTTGTTTTCTCATATACTTGTTTTCTTCATTATCAAAATGAAAATCTAAAACTCCAGTCCACACTTGACTTGAGCACTGTACAAGTCAACCTTAAAAAATATGTATTTAAAATAAATATCCACTTTAAACAAATTACTAAAATAACTACTACACTATGTAATCAAATCCAAATGTTCAAGTATAAATGGCATTGAATAAGTAAACAAATCCATGACAAGGAACTAATTGTATATTTCTCTTCATCATCAACAAATAAGATGCTTCATCCAGCAACAGGGTGTCCGTGACACGGTTTAAATGCTGGCAGAGGACGCTGCGGCTGCAGTATATAGTGACTCGTTGCATTCTCCCTCAACCAAAAGTCTTCACGTCATGCATTTCAGCTAAAATGCTAATGTTAACTTACCTTGCACTGGCTGTGGAGACGTGGGTGATGGTCACGCAGATGTGCCATTAGATTCGAAGTGTTACCTTTTGCAGACACTTGTTTCTTGCACGTTCTGCAAACGGGATAGCCGTCTTCTATTAACTGTCCCTCAGCATTTTTCAGAAATCCCAAATATGCCCATACTTCCGATTTAGTCTTCTTTGAGGGCTGATGGATGTCCTGGGCGCTGCCGTCGCCTCCTTCGGCCATTATTTCAGCTTCAAAGTTTTGGTGCCGTTGCAAATTAAAAAGTGCGTGTGCGCGCAGCGGGAACTTCAGCTGAAGCGACGGTGGCTGGTAAGGGTCACCACACCGAAACCGCGGCCACGGTAAACCCACCGAGATAATATAGTTTTTTAAAAACTGGACGGTTATTTTTATTGTCAACTTTTTTACCGGGGTTTACCGCTATACCGGTTACCGTGACAACCCTAGAGATGACATCCATCTTGCGTACTAACACAGGCAACGCCGCGAGGACATTATCCAGCTTACGGTTCACCTCAAGTAACGTCCCAGTCTGTGAGGTCACCGCACGAGCGGCACATTCCATGGGCGCGGGTCGCACTCCAATCGCTCCCGTCTTCCCAAATTTCCAGAAAACCAGATATCCTCCCACTCCAATCAGAAGAAATCCAGTGATCATCAGGCCGAACATCCACAAATCTTCCACGTCCTCGATGGACAACTCAGTGTTAAGGACACTTTATAGTTAACAACATAGGGGGCGTTAGTAAAAAAAAAATCATTTTGTTTATTAATGCTTAATAATGCACTGAGTAACATAAATTAAGGGACCCTTGTTGTAAAGTGATACCCTGACTCCTAAACAGCCCAAAATAAGAACTTTTTAAAGAATATTGTCCATGAATTGCATTCAATGCGATTTCTTTAACTTACTAAGTTATAAAGCTTTCAGGTGACGTGCTGCGATTAATAAAGTTTAAAAAATAAAATCATTAAACCGTGCCCGCTCTCGCAATGCCAGGCAAGCACAGTCCTCACATTGAAAATGAGCATCTGAGTGTTTGGTTGCATCTCATTTGCCCTGTCCAGGTCCCCTCTCTGCCAGCATTAAGAACAAGAGACATGAGATAAAGAGTGATCCTACTCCCTTTGGTTATGAAGGTAAATCGAGAATGGTTATGGTTTTAGGCATGACTTTGTTTTTTAGAATTGTAGTAGTTTTATTTTTTTTCTGGATTCTGTTTGTTTCTTTTGTTTGGTGGCTTTTTTGTTGCTTGTGTTGCTGTTTTATAGAGTGTGGGCAAAATAGCAGCTTGGATGTTTTGTTGCATGATTTTACGTTGTGTGGGTTTATGTAGGTGTGTTGATTTCTGCATGAATAGTCCTCCTCTCTTGACTGAAGTGCATTCAGTTGCTTAGCGATGCCGCTTATCTGTGAAATTTGGTTCATGGTCCCCAAAGCTGTGCAATTGTTTGATGACACGTTTGCTATAAAGTATTTGACTTTCCCCCAGATACTTTGCGTGGAGCTACGGCTTCAGGTGGGAAACGTCAGAGCATGACTAGCAGCACTACTACAGGTGCTAGTGGCACCACAGCTGTCCCTAGATCCACCTCCCAACCAGGTAACTTCAGGGAACATGGCTTTTACTGGCATTTCAGGGGGTGTCTTTAACTGGAGATTTAAGACTGGCAGGCTGTGAGAAAAACTGAGATTTTATAGTTGGTAATTTGTCAGTTTGGACTTTTTCCACATTGACACTCGTGCTGTCAGACTTAAACAGCATCTGCGTTATTAGGTTACATGTGACATAACTCAAGACTCTTACTCTTCTTCTGTTATCTGCAAAATGTCACGTTCATTGTTCAATCTCTCCCCTGCTCTTTTATTTCCATAACTGTTTGATGTTTTTGCTTCTATGTGATTGAATCACTCTTTGTTGCCTGTTCTTGACCTACAAATCTAGACAGGCAAGCACATGGAGAGACAACTATTGTCCCTGGAGGAAACGTTTGTTTGGAATGTACAACACGTCCTCCATCCGCTTAGGTTCATGTGATCAAAATACTAATATTGAGGTTAATCTGTTATACAGCCACAAAAATATTGTTTTAAATAAAGTAATCATTCAATGAATAAAATAGATTAATGTACCAACTTGAATGTAAGATGCATGGTGAGGCATTTATCGGTTGATTTTTAGGCATACTCTGCAAATGTTTCATATCCTTGAGCCATGTGCTAAAATGGCCCTTTACATGGTTGATAAAATGTCACTCAGACACCCCCCACCCCCACCCCCCGCCACCTGTGGCAAGAATATTACACTTGCAACTTCAGAGTGCCGGTCTCATTCCTGTTCGTCTTTGTAAAGTGGAGCTGACAAGTGCTAGTGCTGGAGTCTGCTTTAGCAGTTAGATCATGTTCAGGTAGATCATGAACACAGCTGATTTGTTTTATTTAGTGATGAATCGCTAGCCTAGTGAACTAGACCAAATTCTTGCTTTGCAAAGAATGGTCTAGGCATGCTCCACTGGAACCTCTGCAGCCCCAACAGCATTCTGGCTGGCCAATCACAGCTCTCTAGAGGGGTTTCAAACACATAAAGAGCTGTGATTGGTCCATAATGGTGGGCCAATCATAGTGCTCTATCTGCTTAGTGAACAAATCACAGAGCTTTATCCGCTTTGTGGGCCAATCAGGGCACTCTATATGCCTGGTGGGTGGGATGATGCAACAGAGTGAAACAAGAGGATGTCACACTGACTACGTTTACATGCAGCCAGTATCCGGGTTATGATGGGGTTAAGGTCGGTATTCAAGTTTCTGAGTTGATCAGAATAACCCGTTTACAAGCATAAATAGAAAGAGTTACCTCTAACTTGCATAACCCGATTTAAATGCGGACGTTGGGGTAGTGTCAGGACGTATGGACTACGTCCAGACGCAATATGCGTCATTTCCAGTTCTTCTTGTTCTGGTATCCGTGAAAACAACAACATGTTTCCCAGTTCGGAAGAGATAGCGACCGTGTTTGTTTGCGCTTTAGTTTCCTCGTCACTCCAAAAGTGTGGTGCTGTGCCGCGACTCGCCATGTTGCTCCCGACTTGTTGTTTACTTCTGGTGTTCTGGCGCATACAAGACGTCTCGCTACTCAAAAGACCAAGATTCCTTGCGAACAGAGCATGCGCAGAACACACGCTTTGATGGGGATATCCCGGTATGCGTTTACACGACCAAACATTCGGGTTAGAAAAGGGTTACCCCAGGTGTAGTAACCGGGTTTTTAAAAACCCGGTTATGAGCATATCCGGGTTTTTGGCGGTGTTTACATGGACCTGCGGAACCGGGTTATTGTGAATATTCGGGTTTTAAAAGGGTTACTGGCTGCATGTAAATGCACTTATTCATTGTCCAGTGGAATGCGGAGATCATTTGAAAGACAACGGTAGAACCCGCCCCACAACCGAGAGCCGTCAACGGAGAGTGGCCAGACTAAATAATACATTTATTTAGTCTGGCTTGCCAGGCTAATGAATCGCTCCATTAGAAACAAATGAAAATTGAGGAAACGTTTCAGCTGTTAGATTAACCCTCTCACGCTCAAAATAAGTTTTGATAAAAGGACGAACAACTAAGTCCTTCAGGTGTACTTCTGAGTAAAAAATGCTCACGAAATACGTATGTGGAGTAACCAGGTAGGTAGCTTTTAACTGTTGCAATTCTGCAATGCCTGCCTCCAGAGGGTTACGGTGTTCAGTAGACACTAGGGGGTGCTAAAAACAAGCTAAAACTGCAGAGTTTCCCTTTAAAGTGTGAGTCACACAAGAAAAAATTAACTAAGTTGATTATGATTAAATCGCTTTAGGCCATCTACCTGATTGCAACAACCGACTCAGCATGCTCATTATGGGATGGACACGCCCCTGTTATTTTTGCATGTTTGGTAATCAAGATAATTATTTTTGAAATGTGATTATTGACTATTGATTGCAACAACCGACTCAGCATGCTCATTATGGGATGGACACGCCCCTGTTATTTTTGCATGTTTGGTAATCAAGATAATTATTTTTGAAATGTGATTATTGACTATCTTGATTGTTACAGATTTGTTTCTGAACAGCCTCTGTTCAGAGGAATAGAGTTTATATCCTATTGGACTGATGAGCTAACAGCTAGTCTTGAGTTCAGCCAAGACCAAAGTGTGTTGCTGCTCTTAAAAAGTCTGCTTAATTTCACAATGTTGCAGTCAACTTTATTTTTTATAAATCTTTACATCGCTTTCAGTTTGACATTAATTGGATATTTTCATCAAAACCTTTGGTTATTTAGATTCGTAAAGGTCATTAAAATCATTGTCATTAAACATTTTGTTTAAAACACTTGTGAACTGAAAAACTAACGACAGTCTAATTTTTATAAAGCGTACGCATCATTCACCGAAAAAATGTCGCAGAGTTTCAGCAGTACACAGAGTTGTTAAATAATTCCTTACATAATGACCTGAAAGTGACCTAGCCTTTGCTAACCCCCTAGGTTGGACTCAGAGACGCCTTCCCTCTATGGACACCGAAGACTTTGAGACGATTCCCTCTACAGCAGAGGAGTCCTCCAACTCTTCTGAGGATGAAGGCAACAATAAGATGGTATGTAGCTTGAAAATGGCAGCTTTGACCTTGACAAATGCAGTAAAACAGTGTGGTAGTTCGACTTTCTATGTTTAATTCTATTAGTCTTTAACAAATGTTGATCCAACTGACTCATCCAGGCATGGACGTAATTTTGGGGGGGGACAGGGGGGACATGTCCCCCCCACTTTTTCCAAAGTCAAGTTTTGACCCCTGCACTTTTTACCATCCAAAAACAATATTACGCTATATTCAATTGACACTGGTTGAGCTCTAGGACCAAGCAGAAAATGTTGAAGCCTGTTTCCCCTTAGTGCGTACTGTAAAGATACCCCCCACCCCCACCCCCCGTGTCCCCTCCACTTCTAAAGTGAAAATTACGTCCATGCATCCAGGTCCTGTTGAATCATGAGCTTTTGCTTAAATGATCACATTTTACTATCAATCACCATCATCTCTCATTGTTTCTCCGCTTATCTTCCTCTTTAATCCATCTCTACTGAATTCCTTTTCAACCCCCTTGAAATCAGAACCCTGTGCAGCTGAATTATTTCCTGTGGACTTATGTCGTGTTAGCAGCAGGCACTGAGCACTTGACATTTAAGAAATGAGAGAGAGATGAATGAGAGGAGGGGACGCTACCTGCACAAACCTAATGCATGTGCAGCCTCTCCAAATCCATTGTACCCATGTGATCTGATGGAAACCTCACAAACATACATACAAAATACTTCACCTGTTTTCAAAATGCTTTTGTAAAATATTTGTTTTGTGTGTACTTTTGTGTGTACTCATGTTTCTTACCCAATAATCTAAATAAGCCTTTTCTTAAGAGTTCTCCACATTTTTTGTCGGACTAAACGCCGGCTGGAGCCCAGATCGGTGTTCTCTGTAATGTGCAGTGGAAGTGAGGAGTCTATCCATTCAACCCGATAAATGCAGAGTCCCTTTTCTCTGCAGAGTAACAGCAGTCGATACCGTGTGCAGCTGACCTACGCATCGTGTGAAGCGAGGGACCTTTCTCTGGGGACTGGTGACCTGGTTCAGTTTCTGGAAGAAGCAGAAAATGGAGTCTGGTGAGTTTTTCCACTGTTTAGACGGAGCTGCCACCAGCTCTTTACTTGGGAGAGGTCCTTAGAATCTGCTTATTCTGTTTGGTGTTGTGGAGGAGTTGAGAAAGCGTGGGGTCGTTTTCCTGAAGTTATTCTGAGAGAGCACCCGCACGGGGGTCCGTCTTTGCTCCAGGCAAAGGTTTCCGACGTACTAAACCAGCACCGCCACCGGTTATGGATGTCTGGAAAGACTTTTCATTCTCACGGGCAAGATGTGAAAGTAGTAGCACTGCCACTATAACTAAAGAGTCAACAGACCGCTCCGCTGCAGATGCAGACACCTCTCCTTTATAAACTGGTATAATCCTGGGAAACAATAACAACAGCTCTCAGACAGGAGTTGGCTCACAGCTGATCTGACACACCAAAGAATGTACATGTAAGAAAACAAAAACAAAAATCACTAATTAACAAACAACTAAAGAATCGCCATAACAGAAAATACACTTGGAGCTTAAAGAGCAAGTCACTCCCAAATAAACGTTTTTTTTGCTGATAAACTAAATAAACGAGTGTCTAATCGTGCTGCAGACATGTGTCGTCAATAATTTGGCACTTCAGTGCATCTTAGTTAAAATTTAAATATTCTGCCTAAAACTGGCAGCGTTGTGCCGTCGTCAGGTAAACACTCTGCACTGTATTTTAATTTAAATCTGCCGCCGCTATTGGCTAAGAGGTATGCTATGATGTAAAGTGGTACATTATGATGTCACAATGCTGTCGTGAGCCTGTGTGTGTGTGTATTTGTTAGCAGCTCCGCCCTCTCGGTCTGCCAGGCAACAGCATTTGTTGCATTTTTCAAACATGAAGTGGGAGTGGAGTTAGACTCTGGTAGGGGTTAACTTGCTCTTTAAAGACGTCCTTCACTTAGAATTCATTTTTTAAATATTATTTTTTGAAAATGATCAGTCACTCCGAGTTTGTCACACGGGCTGAACATGTAATAGTCTCCTACACCACCTGTCTCCTGATTAGCTTTTGATAGAAAATAGGCAGTGAAACTCTAGGAATAGAAAGTCCTGACAGATCTACGACACACCGTCACATTACATTCATGGACTCACCCGTTTTGACTCACGGCGCGGGGAAGACTGTTGGTGGTTTAGCGCCCAGAAAACAGCTTGGCTAGTTTAAGCTAACTGTTAGCATTAGCAACTCCATCACACAGCAGAACTCCTTCAGACTTGTGTTTTTTGTGGAAAGAAAACATCAGCTTTGCAAAGCAAACAGAGTCAGTGGTAGAATTGTGTTGGCGTTAGCCAATCAGAGGAGAGATGTCCAAATATCAGGAAATAAGACAAATCCTGTCATCTGAAGCTACTTTCTCCCACAGCTGAATTCTCCATGCCGAAACAAGCGCAACGGAGCTTGTTTTCTCCTGTTCCACTTCAAGGATTTTATTCTTACTAGAGATGATTGCAAATGTATAAAACAATATGAGTGAAGGACCTTTTTAACAAACTTACAACCTTCTCAATGGCCTAGTGGTGGAGTGTCCGGCCTGGGCAGTCGGGGTTCAAATCCCTGTTGGGTCATACCAAAGACCTTAAAAATGCCACCCTGCTTGACACTCAGCTTTAAAGGGGTTGGATTGGGGAGTTAAACACCAAATAGTTCCCGAGCGTGGCCACAGCTGCAGCTAGGGATGGGTACCGAATTCGGTACTTTTTAAGGTACCGACCGAATTCCATAGTACCGACCGAGCACCGATTCACGTCATTTCAAACGGTGCCTCGTTTCGGTACCCGTCCTTCACAACAAGAACTTGCCTAGACAGCTGCGCATGTGCAAGAGCGTTATGTCGTCGCTCGCTGCGAGCCAGTTGTAAACAGAGCAGCATGGTAGAAAGAACGCACGCTAAAGCTTGGGTCCACTTCACTAAATGTGATGGGTAACTGGGTGATGATGAAACCAGCGACAACGATCTAAGTGAGACATCCTCATCTTAATCTGCTCCGGTAGGTAAATAAAATGTTTAAGATAACGTTAGCTTGATATGTTAGCTTCCATTTCGCTAATGGTGTGTTCGCTTTCTCCTCGAAACTCCGAATTTCCGACTAGAAGAACATGAACGCGCTCTAAAGTTTGGCTTCACTTTACTAAATGCGACGGGTGATTGGATGAAGATGAAACCAGTGACAACGATCTAAGTGTGAGGCATCATCGTTTTAATCTGCTCCAGCAGCTAAATAAACTGTTTAAGATAACGTTAGCTTGATATGTTAGCTTCCATTGGTACCATTGTTATCAGCTAATGGTGCGTTCGCTTTCTCCTAGGAATTTCTAACTTCCCAGTAGGAAAAATCAATTGAAAAAAGACGGCAAAAGGAATGAAGATACACAGTAAATTTAGTTCACAGTAAAGATGTTTGCTTCAGTTTAATTATCAGCTTATAAAACTACAAGGACGATGTTAAAATACAAACAGTTGAATGTTATTTATCGTGATATTTATCAAATATTGTTATATATTGAGAAAAATATAAATTTAATTATAAAAGAGAATTAAAATAAAAACACTCAAAAGTATCGAAAATTGGTACCGTTAAGTACCGGTATCGATTCCTAGGTACCGGGAATTAGTACCGGATCGGTTCAAATGTCAAAGGTACCCATCCCTAGCTGCAGCTGATCATTCCCCACAGGGATGGGTCAAATGTGGAGATGAATTTCACCAGTGTGTGATGACTAATGGGACTTTAACTTTAACTTTCATCACAGAAAGAAAACAACTGCAAGAGCACAACATCTAATAATCATAACAAACTCAGACTTAGTCTGTGAAGTGAGGAGTTAATTTCTAGGTTTCTAGTTCAGACTTTGGGTTTTGGTGCTGCACCTTGCAGATGGGCGGTTGACCTCCAGCAGAAATATGAATGATTTTCCAGCAGAATGTAACAGCTGGCTACAGTCTGAGACTAGAAGAGAGATGCTGCTGCAGCTGGATGCTTTCCAGGATCTCAGGTTCCTGTTCTCAAGAGGAGTTAGAACAGGGCAGGACAAGCCAGCGTACTCTGTGATGATTACTTTAGAAACAACTAAAACCACTCATGCAATTCTGAGTTTTGAAGATGGTTTAAAACTGTCAGAGCTGCAAAAGATCACTTTGCGTTTTAATATTTAATTACTTCATCCAGACAGATAAGCCACGATTAGGTTTTGACTTAAATCCTCTACTTTTACCTGTAACCACGCCCCTTCCACAGCTGCCCCACATCAGCCTCGCACATTTGCTGCACTTTAATCAGCCAAGCACCAGCAACAACAATTAAAAGCTATCTCGTTCTCTCTCTCTGGGAAGATTGAAGCTCAGAGTGACTACTAAAGAATTAAGATTTCATTGACTACAACTTTACCGTGATTAAGCAGTGGGAGAAATGCATTTGTTACTAATGGTCTAGGGCCAGATCGAGGGAAGCAGCGCGTAATACGACTCTGGGTGAATACTTAATCTCTGTTTCACTCATCGCTCTATCTATACCTTTAATTAGACAGAGAAGAGAGGCTAAACTGCATTTATGGCCAGGCAACCTCCAGAGCTCAGCTGAAAGATCGTTTTGGGCTCCCTAGATTTGGAAGGGACTAATGTTCAGTCAGATAAAAGCTCAACATATTTTTGCTATGCTCATTTTTCATCAGCTCATGCATATTTCAGCTCTTAAAACTATCTCCTGCCGTCTTCATCTATGGGCTTTTAAAAGGTCTTCCTCATTCATATTATTCTCTCCTCCATGAGGAGCATGAAGAATTCATAAATCTTCCCTTTCCTCGGGTCCTCTTTGTCAGATCAACTCAACTGTGAATGGTAACCCATGTACTGCTGTGTGCAGCACACACACTGTGTTGACTGAACAGTGATGTTAATGTGTATTTCATTCATTATTATTCTTTGGTAATTTTTTAAGTCCTCTTTTATGTTTGAATTTGAGCACATTGCTTGGCAATATGGGTGACAGCTCATACTTCCTGTATATCAAAAGTGTGAAATTTTTGGGGGGATGGGAAAAAATGACTTATTAGCACATCCAACACGTGTTGTTGACACAAATTTTCAGTAGCTAAATAAAGAGTGTGTTATTAACTGTGATGTGCAATCCCAGAGCCTGCCAGCGTCTCTCTTTATGCTGAGAGTCAACCTGATTGGAGTGTCGAGGCCGGCTGGTGGAAAATAGGAAATGTAGCAGCCTATTTGGTAATGATGAATTAAAACAGACACTTTCCAACCATCTGAACCGTCGTTAATCCTGTAAAGGTCACTGTGGAGAAGAAAAGTGTCTGGAATCACATTTGCATTTTCTTTAGCTTACAGAGAAAAGCTGACCTAAATTATGAAGCGGAATTATGTGTGTCGTAGCAAATGACCGCTAGTTTTCTGCTGAGTTTATTCATGTAGCACCCGTTAGCAGCATCTCAGGGCAATTGACTGAGA